>NC_134370.1:34216287-34519318 GCF_035582795.1 Mycteria americana
TCATTAGCTGAAGAACTGAATAAAATGGATTCTGTTTAAGTAAGAACAGATATTAATAGCGTCCATGCTTATTTCCGTTGCATGCCATGCAAGGACATACAAAATGACCAATTTAGTTAACACATGGGTGAAACCCTTCTGCTAAGTGGCCACTAAAGTGAGCAGGGTTAAGACAGAAAATAGAAATTTCACTGGGGATTGATTTTGGAGGCACAAGTGGGGGGTAAAGAGATGGAAATCACATTAAAAGTAATTCCTAGGTCTGTATTTCAAGAATTTTAAAAGTTTAGCCCTACAGAGCCTACATTCCACCCGCATTTTATGAGTGTTATCTTCCATCTTGCTCAGTGTATGCTATAGGAAAGCTGTATTAAGTGCACCAAACTAAAAAAGTGATACAGAACTCAAGAGCAGATCTGCTGAACAGCCTGTCCCTACCTGTGCACCCCATTCTCAGTGCTTCTCCTTATTTCAGTGGGGGTGTTTGCCTGAGATATGCATGAACCATTTCAGCAGTAGCCCTGCTTATCCAAAACTCTATGGTCAAGTTTCACGCCACCTTTTCTTTGCTTCTACTGAGAAGCAAGGGAAGGAGAAGAAATCAAAGCTTAGTCAATTACGAGGTTTAATCTTTCCACTGTCCACTAAGCAACCTGGCTCAAATCTCTCTCCCTGACTTCTGCCAGCAGCTTGCATGGTTTATCTTCCCTGCTCCCAGAAACAGCGAGGCTTCCATCTTAAACGTGCCAGAGTAGCATTACATCTGGTCCGACAAACACGAGGGAGAGCACAAAGGCTGTACAGTAGAAGCATCCCTACTTTTTGCCCACCTCTGGGTAGTGTACAAGAGCTGGTTGTGAGTCAGTTTTCTCCCTGGGGGAGGGAGAAGGATGGGGAAGGGAAGGAAGGATGAACAACAGGTACCCGAAGACAGGTTTTGGCAAGGTATGACAAGCAAAGTACAACGGTAAGTGCCTCTCTGCAACAAAGTGCTGCATTCCCTAACGAGAACTGCTTGAGCTAATGTGGCCCCAGAGATACCCTAAACATCCAGCCACCTAGACTCTAAAGATGCCATGTGCCTGTAGGAACAGCCTCCCATGAACATACCATTAACTATAGGAACAGCCTAAAAATACTGTAAACTACAGAAATCATAAGAAATTATGGCTTGTGAAAAAAAGCTTTTGCAATACATTCTACAGTAGCATAAAACAACCTGCTATTGGCACTTCTCAGACTTTTAATGAGTCTTTTCTCTTTACTAAGATTGCTAGCAACTGTATGTGACTGGTGTCAAGCCCTCCACATGCTCACACATTGGGCTGTCCAGTCGATAGGCAAGGTCTGTGTTCTGAACGCCTACGGAGGCATTGCAAGCAGTGCTTTCTGTAAATGAAGTGCTGTCACTGCCTGGAAAACAGCTCATGCAGACAGACAGCTTGGAGACATGGCAACTCTCTGGCTTCGCAAGGATGACAAGGAGCCAACAAACAATACTTATTTTATATTCAAATCAAAATGAATCCCATCCCAAAGTAAGTGTTTTTAGAATGTTTGAGGAAGGTCTCCAGCACACACAGATTTTTAGAATATATGTTGACATTCTGTAGGGCAATCCAGGAAATGTAACTTGAGCCAGAGCTGGCAGGGAAATCCAGCTCTCTTTAGCATGCAAGCTTACGGAGCAGCTGAAAAGGAAAGCTGAGGTGGGGAAGAGATTTAAATTCTGAGACAGGAAGCGCACTGCGTTGTGGCAAGAAGTGTAAAATAGGTAGCTAATGAAAAAGAATACGAGGAAAAAAAGAAAGTGAAAATGAGTGCTGCAAACCTGTCTACACTCTTTCAGATTAATCCTGACAATATTGTCATAATTTCTTCCTTTCCTAATTGATCTTTTTTGTTGAAAAGCTAAAAAATAACAAAAATTTCCGCACAAATTCACAGAGAGATATTAGCAGTAAGGCTGAGGCCAGAAAAGCTGCCTTGGCTTACTTGACTTAATTACAAAGATTTTTATAGGGGACCATCAATACATAATTCAAGCAACGTAGCACATATAGAGAATGACAAAAAAGGAAAAAAATTGTGAACCACATGAAAAACATTAGCACAAAGGGTCAGATTTTAAAGGATATTTGAAAAGTTTAAAAGTTGTAATGGGTATATTTAAGCTGTCTTCAGATGTTCAACATCTAAAAGCATGACTTAATGTGCATGAACATTTTAAAGTGACATATTGGTGAAATTCTCGCTTTGCCATGTTTCTCAGCATCAGTCTGACTTTGTCCATTCACCAGTTGTGGGGTGTCTCTAATGCTTGGAATGAGGATAGAAATACATCTTTCGGCCAGCATTAACACAAGTATGGAAACATCCCAGGTCTGAGAGCAACAGTGCACAGAGGGCATCCGTCCTATTCCCCATCTCTTACCCACTAAGCAGAAGGAAAGCAGAGTTGAGGCAGAGGGCTTAACAGGAGATGGAAGTACATACACTGCTTGTTCTCTTCCTTGCGTTGCGATACATTTTCTCTCCTTTTTTTTTTGCGCAAGAAGAGAACAGTGGGGATTGCTGTTTTAATTATGAAGTTCTGAACTTACATCCATTGAACACAGAGGAAAGTGATATTAACCATTGGTTCCCAATGTTCATCCCCACTGAAAGCAGAACGGCATTGGTAAGAACAGCGTATTTGCACTGACAGCGTCATCATGCTGAGAACCAAGTGGGAAAGCAAATCTCTGAGATTTGGTTGTACTAGTTGAATGAGACACATTCTCAGTCCAGTTTTGTTGAGAAATTCCACCATAATAAATACTTCCCAGAAAAGCCTTATCGAACCTTGCATACAGCCATACTCAGTTTCTACTTCAATGAACTGATATTTCCCACCTAAAAACAGGCCTGGCTGAAAAACTGCCTATCTTTGACCCACACCGATCAAGCAAAAATCATGTGGTAAAGAGCACTGAGTCAGAACAAGCTTACCAGAGCTATTGAGATAGCAGGTATGCGCTTCTGTGTCTGCCTTCACAGACATGAAGGGGAAGTCTCAAAAACTTCAGCAGAGCTAAGGTAGTTCATGAATAATTTGAGTTCTCTAAGGAAAAAAAAGAAATCCCTACAACTAATGACTCTTGCAGCTACTCTGACGGCATCAGAGACTGGAAAACATCAAATATAGTGGCAGCAAACAGAGAGAATCCATCCCTGCGGTATCACTACATGTTACAAAAGAGTTTAACCAGCTGGTAAAGGAAAATTTGAAAAGGGATATGGAAACATAATATTAAAAAATGCATACATCATATTGAACCATTAATTCAACTCATTCTGCAATGTGCTTGTGTCTGCCACTGCTGCGGTTAATAGAGAGCGTATGAAACTCAGAATGCAATTAAGTCTTGGAGGAAGCACAGTTGGAGGCTCTGGCAGTTTCTATAGCAACCTGAAAGGCTCAAGACTAGTAACGGGAGATTAACTTAAAGGCAAGATAAGTACGTAAATACAGCTCTCATTTACCATTTTCTCTGCTTCCAAATGGGCAATGTATTTTCAATTTAAACAATACAGGAATGTAGTCAGATGTCCTACTTGTTATTAACTAGGGGAAAAATAACCTTTTAAAACATCCTGTTAAAAAAATTCTGACAATTTCAGAACTGGGGAATCATCCAAATTTCACTAATTAATTCAATCTAAATGGAAAGCACCGAACTTGAATGCTGCCAGAAGATTAGAATGAGGCTTCAAGATAGGGAACATGACAGTCATAATAAGAGTTTGCTGATGTCAACGCACTGTACGCTTATGAACAAATCCTCTTGACGTATTTTTCTGGATTACGCTTCAGATCAGGTTTTAAGTCTTCAAAACGGCGAGGGCAAGATAAAGAAGAATTTTTGTAAGCGCTACAGACCTTTCTTCTTTCCTTTTTTTTTTTATACTCTCTTCAGTAAGAAAGACAGTATTGAACAAAACTCATCCAATATTTTTCCTGGCATTTAAGAGCTTTTATTCAAAGGTTCAGTTGAGGCTGCAGTCACCCTTTTGAACTCCTGTCCACCTTCCATACAAATACAAAAAAAGTACATGAAAGAGATTCCCTGGCCACATCCCTAGTGCAGCCAGTTGCTCTGAACTTGTTTTACTTCATCATTTAAAAACAATTGGTACATGCATAAGACATTCAGGAACACGTATGTAGCCAGGAAACAAACACGTAGTGACAACGCTACCACAGGTACTGAAAGCAGTTACATTAGCCAAATAGCTAGTCCAAACTAATTTACCCTATCCATCCTATCGAGTAACGTAGAGCTAGCACTAGCACCTCAGCACAGCACTGGGCTGTCCTGCACAGTATCAGTTAGCATCAGACTAATGAAAGAAAAATAGCACTACCCCTGCTTCACCACTAATTGGTGAATTAACCACGTGCACGGTTAATTCATGATGCATCCAAGATTACCATGGAATACCTGCCTCAGACAACACAAACCTTTTGGGCTGACCCAACCATGCCTTCAAACCTTGTGTGGTTTTACTTGCATGGTGAGCTTTTTTGGTTGGAATTTGTTGGCTTGTTGCCTATTTGAGGAAAAAATGCAGATACCCCGTGAAAATTTCAAGAAGTCGCTGTTATGTAATTCAAAACGTTTGTCCCACTTCACTGAAGATATTCCAACCTGCCCATGATAATATCTAAGCACCACCTAGAGTAATGAGACTGGCATAGCATTATTCACAATGGAACACGTTCTCTGTTTCTGCTGTGGTGGGAGGTTGCCTCTTGCATGTGCAGAGCACAAGAAAACAATAAGCTGATATTTTTTGTCAAGAGCATACTACATTCTCTGCCATAAGCAAAATATTTCGTATTGTAAAAAGCCTTGAAAGTACTCTGGTTCAGGAATAGTACTCTCTTCTCCACAAGATCATTTCAGAGTCGAAAGTGGTTTTACCCAGGGAGCTCCACCACATCAGCTACACAAATGAGAGTAGAAGTGATACAGGAATAACCTTTCTAGCAGCACAGCTGGGCACTGATCCACTGAGGGCTTCTAACATTTGGACTAAGGCCTTCAATCTCCACCCAAAGCAACTGACAGCCAATGAAGAGCATGAAATACAGTAGGATTTTCTCCAACATTTTCCCTTCCTCGGAAAAAAATCTCTGCAACAAGAGCTGCAGAACCAGGCTGAGATGCATTGAGGTAGGGAAGAAACCTTGCCATCCCTCTCTACGAGGAGCAATTTACATCACCTGCATCAGTACAATACCTAATTTACCAGTAGGTGATTTCTCCTTGCTTTAGCATCATATTAGACAAAGAGCCAATAGTTTAACAGGTGTGAAGTGGATCGGAGTAGTGAAAATTTTCTCCTCTTGGTTTTAATTTAACAAGGAACAAGAAATAAAAATAAAGAATCTCTCTAATGCCAAGTGTTTGTTCTACTTTGTAACAGCAACAGTTTCAAAGAAGTATATAACACTTTTTCACTTTCAAGGAAAAAAAAGTTGGTAGAGAGGGAAAAAAAGGGGAGGAAAGGGGGGGAAAGAAGGGGGGAAGGAGAGGGAGGGGGGGAAAGAAGGGGGGAAGGAGAGGGAAGGGGGGAAGGAGAGGGAAGTGGGGGAAGAAGGGGGGGGGGGGGGGGGAGGGGAAAGGATATGCCTAAAGACCTTGTAGCATTTTCCAGAATTAATATTTTGTTCTGAGTGGAAGAGCTGCAACAGGGTGAGATGAGGACACCACTCTCAACTTCTTCATTGAAGTGAATTGTAAGTTGATACCAAAGAATTAATTTATTCTCCTGTTTTCCACTACTGATTTTTTTCTCCTTTTCAACTAATTGAAAAGCCACAAGTGAAGACCATACAGGGACAGTAGCAGCCCTTCAACTCTGGTTAATTTTGATTAAAAAAAGAAACCCCATGCTATATAAAATTTTCAAAAAAGGGAACATTACGTATTGTAGAATCTATTAAGTGGAAAGAAGTTGAAGAGTTCCATCATTGCCCTCAGTAGTCTTAGGAGCTGTACTGCCCTTTAATTGAAGTTACCATATCCCACTTTAAAGAGTTTCTTTTCCTTTTCTAGAGTGGCTGTGGCAGTGCCAAGCTTCTCAAGAGAAACAGCTTAATAAGAATGTAAAAAATGCTGCCGCCCTCTTCTGCACATAAAGGTTTTTATATTTTTTTATTTGATTTTGACTTGATATGAACTTCTCTAAAGAAATAAAGTAGGCTTCACTGGAGGAAAATGCAGCAACCACATTTAGAAATATGTATCTCAGGTATTAGCAAAGGGGTTAAATACAGAAATCAGAGCAAAGCTTCGCAAAGTTGTTTGGTTTTTTTTTTTTAAATCGTGGTTTAGGAGGTCCCTAAGCACACCTTTGAGAAACAGCATATCTGTGAATTTTAAGCATACAAATGAATTAATCTCCTCCCTGTTTTGCTTTAGAAACTTTAGAAACAAACAGACTTCATATAGAATGACAATTAGGTGGATCTGGATTTGCTGTAGACATTAGAAACAAATAGACTTTATAAGGAATGAGATTTACATGGATCTGGATTTAGATTTCATCTACTTATGGTCTCTCTGATCAGAAAGCGCAGTGACTTTGTTACCATGTGAATACAGGGGATAGGGAACGCTGGAAAAGAAGTCAACACTGTTTGCTCCTGCTCATAACTAGCTCATGCTCCAGGCAGATCCAGAAGGAGATTTTGTTTTAGTTGACAAGTTTGCCTGCAACTGGAAAGTTGCTAGAAGCATCTTTATTCTACAACTTGCAAGAAGAAAAGACTATATACTTTGTAACACACAAATTACCAAGGGCAGGTGACAAGAAAGGCATGCACAGCTCCTTGATTATCTAGAATACAGCAGGTTGCTGGGTCTGTCAACAGCAGTTTTCACAAGTTGCTTAAGCTTCTTACATGAACGGTGCTTAGTGGTTGCAAAGGGTAATTAAACAGATACAGCTCTTCCGTACTGTTCTACAGCTCATTTAATTTTAATTTTGAACACGGCTTATCTTCCTCTTCTCCCACCTCCCACCCCAACCACATTTTGGTTGAGCATGGAAAGCATTATGGAATATAAATGGTTAGCAAAATAGCTAGGAATTTGGTTAGACTAAACATTGAGGACATGAAAGCAAGAGTTAGAAGTAAAGCAAAGCAGCAGATCAGATATTTAATCAAGGAAATATTCCCTTCATACATCATTCCTTGCAATTAAGCAGTAGATTGCTTGCTATACTTTCCTAGTGAAAATATGCAAAAGACAAACAGATTTTTAGAAGTACTGGATGGTTTTGAATTACAGTGTGCTGCACACATCCAAAGTTAACTCACTGTTTATTATTGCTTCATGGTCCTCTTGTATTGACTGATGAAAAAGATTATGGAGCTCAAAGCTTTCCATGTAGTTCCCAGAGAGTTTGAAAATAAAATTAGGAAATAAAGAACTAAAATAATATCAGATAAAGAGTTCTAAATCATAATTTCTTCACTTGATCTCCACCACAACTCTATGAAAATACTAAAGCCATCACGTAGACGCTGGTAGACCAAGACTGGTTCCTTTGCTCTTTTTTTCTACTTTTTTTTTTTTAAAGTAATATTTTTTTTCTTCCAATGTAGTCCCATTCAGCTTAATGTTTTCGGTTTTGTTTTTTGGGTTTTTTTTTTTTTGGGGGGGGGGGGGGGAGTATAAATAAAACACGCAAAAATCCTAAAGCTACAGAGTTTAGTATCTATAAAGGACTCCCTGTCATTGCCTGTCCTTCTATACTTACACCCACATACTTATCTTGTGTAGCTTTACCATTCCCCCGCCCGCAGGGTTTATGCAAGGATCAGCCTTTCCCTGACCCAGCACCCAGGCCCCTCTCCTGCCAATGCCAGGCAGGGATCCCAGCAGCCCTCTGCTTGGGAAACCTCTGCATCTTTCGGCCACCCCCTGGACAAGATGGACGGCAGGCTGGTTTTAACCCGTGGATTTGGCCAGCGGCTCCCCCTCTGCCCAGCTCCCCATGCATGGATGCTGGCATGATGAGCCTCCTGAAGTAATCAACAGCTGAGCTCCTACAGCTGTTCTTGCATGCAGCCCAGCGACACCAGCAACTCCCAGGCAAAGCTCCAGTCGCATACTGGAAGCAATGCTGGATCAAACAGTAGCAGCCCCTCAAGTATTTCTTTGTCCTCCTAACAGCTTACAGAAAAATTCAGTCCTGATCAACATCCTTTAACATGATCGCGTCCAGGCACAGCTGACTACCTCACCACTTGGCAGAATAGCCTAAGGCCACACTATTATTTCTTTACTAGCCAGAATCCTTGTATGCGCATCTGCAGTCCTCTGGAAATAGGGCAACATCTAATTAAAGCAGATGGTCAGTGAAAATTCAAAGGTCAGAATTAAGGTTGTTGACAGAACCTCAGCTTCAAGCGTCCATCTAAATTACCAGCCACACAAGCCAACCCGTGCGTGCAAAGCCAAACTGCAGTAATGTTCGTTTAAATTAAGAACGGTCTTTGAACTGACTAGAAATGCATTTCGAAAAAAAGCACATACAGAGGTGTTGTGTGTATTTGCTCTTATTAAAACTTGCTGAAGTATCATGGTTTTTCCATAATACTCTTAACAAGCTTTTTCCACTTACTCCTCCCCAATTTTTCCGCAAATCTCTCTTTTTCTTTGTTTTCTTTTTTGAGGGAAAAAAAAAAAAAAGATGTATCAGTAAATCAGGATAACCTGGATTAATCTTTTCTAGCCATGAACCCTGGGGAACAGGTGCAGCACGCAACTTCACCATACATTTCCTTTTGTTTCTCATGTTTTTGGCTCAATTGCATTTGTATTTTTATTACAGGCATATTTCATCCCTTTCCTTTTTCATAGCAAAATAAAAAGGTACCCAGTATTTAGTTTCATAGTTCTGGAAATTATTTAGCAGAAATGCTGACTCATGGACATGCATTTCCTTTTTTACTTGAAGCAAAGAAATTAAATGCTGCAGACTCTGCTCTACAGCAAAACCTCAAATAAACTGGGAGAGAGTGAAACTGGTTTACGCTCTAACACGTTAATATGCTTTCAAGATTCAGCCAAGCCTTTCTGCATGCAACTACGATAAGTGCTAGCCCTATTCTTCCCTCAATTCGTGTTGTTTAAAAGCGCTTCAGCATGTTTGCATCTTTGCTAGAATAGGTGAAATAAACCAATTAAAGAGGAACAAAATAGCCTAGGAATCGCTGAGGCATGGGGGAGGCAGCTTGAGGGGAATCTGTGCATTCAGAATATGCCTATTAAATTCACTGTTGCACAGCTCTGCAACTAACTAAAATTAAATGAACTACAATTAACTACAGTTAAATGAAAAATGGGATTTTCTTCTTTTGATTTTTTCTGACGGTGGAATTTTTTTTCAGGTTTGTATTTTATTCTACATTTCTTGCCTGCTTTTCTGAAAACATTTCCCACTCCCATCCCTAACCTTGCATGAAATGAAAAGCCACTAAAGGTTTAAAATAATGTCCTTTTTTCCCCCCCTAATATTATAGCCAATAACAAGTAAAAAGGCTGAAATATTTTGATGCTTACATATCACAAGCCTTTCAGTAAAAATACTTTTAATTTCCCAAGGGATGATTTTCTTATCAAAGACTTCACTTCTGATGATGTTTTTTCAAAAAGCCCTGACCATCAGCAAACAAATCAAATTGCTCGTGTACACCAAAGAAAATGAATACAAAAGTGGTAAGAGATTTTTATCGGTAGTCCTGCTGAGGTAAGGAAGGTGACACGAGCATACAATAAAAAAGGTTTGCATTTCATAATGGTTTGGAGGTGAATTCATACCCTTCCTTCATGCCTCTCTGATATCAGTAATTATCTGAGGAAGGAACAGGCTGATGTTCTGATACGTTACAAAAATAGAAATGTAATACCTAATTTTAAGATAGGTACTCAGAACATATTAAAGGGTTATGTTCAAAGCAAATAGCAGCTCTGGAGTGAGAGAGAACAATGCTGACACCAAGTGGAAGAAAACGCTGCCAGCTTCATCCTCTATTGCAACCTTGAGATGTCTGAAAACCTCAGAGCCACGAGTCTTAGGTTTAGGTGTTGTGGTAAACTTTAAAAACATCAGAGGAAGGCCACACAGATCCTCTGAAAGCGGAAAGCTGTGTTATCCTAATGTGTACACTAGGTGATTAATTATAATCCTCTTCCTTGTAGTGTATCTGATCTTAGTAAGCAAAGCTGCTGCTCGGAACACATCAGGTATTACTTTCCCTCACACATTGCAGGTAAAACTCCTTAATTTGCAATCAGCATAAGTTCTGTGAGCCTGACTATGGTAGAGGCTTTTGAGATGCTCTGTTCACGGCAAAACTGCAAACGGGCATTCACAGACTGAGAAGTAACAAAGAGGAGTCCCCATGTAGTTGGTTTCTGTACAGCATACTGCCTTCAAAACATTTTTTTCCAAGCCAGGAAAGGCCTCTGTCAGTGACCAGTTTTAGAAAGACCTTCCCCTCTCGCACACTTTATATCATTATCGAATGACAGACAGTGATCGGTGCAATCAGCTAGTGTGATTGCCTGAGCTCTGTTCTTGTATTATTGATGGCATTAAAGAATCACAGGATTTCAGTTTGACCAGCTTCCCTCTTCTGTGTTCAAGCTGCTTGTTACAGTAAAGCACAGCCAACGGTGTGTTTCATGTCACACACAGCACACCTCCTCCTGCCGTTATTCTCTCCTAGTGCAGCCTTCCCCAGCCAAAAAATTAAATTATAAAAATCAACATACTGAGGGGAGGGGGAAGAGAGAAAAATGGATAGCAGCAAAATCCACTAAGTCATAGAAAGGGGTTGAAATGTGACAGCAGTGTCCCAGAGCACTTGTACAACAAGTCAAGAGAAACCCCCAGCAATGCTGGAGCAAACGTTAAATCAGTGACATTCCCTCCACAGCCTGCGGTTCCCTAAAAATGGAGACCAGGCACGCTTGTCATTTCCAAGTTACAGATCTCCAGTGCAAAGGACAGTCTGCTGCAGATCACAGGCACAGGACAGAAATAGCACCTCGCTCCCTCCATGCCTTCTTCCCTCCACCGACAGGCAGAAAGGCTCTGGCACTGAAGACCTAGAAGGAGCAATGAGTACTCCAGCTACATTCGCTTTGGTTGTTTTAAGTCACACTTGTCTAGGCTACAGTGGTTTTTATCAAATCCTTATGCCTACGGTCAGTAAAATATTCTGCACTGTTTACCCAGAAGAAAAAAAAATACATCCTTACAATCTATTGGCCACAATTTTTGTGGAGATCCAGGTCCTACTTTGATCCTCAATGTATTGCATTTTTTATCCAGTCTTCTGGTTTGGGCAGTACTCAAATACAAAATTAAAACTTAATGTTTAATGAGTCCATGCTTTTGCTAAATTCACAGAGGTTAGGGAAAATACTTTTTTCTGTGGAATGGGAAATAATATGAAGAAGTCTTTCTATAATGTAACAGCAATCCCTACAGAAACATTGACAAATCTCCTGGCAGTTTGCATGGTACACACAGGATTTGCTATGTTCATATCTAAACCCAACTAAAAGTTATCATTGCTAAGAAAAGAACTTAAATGAAAGAACATAATCAAGACCTGTACCAGTTTAAACGTAGGAAAAATTGTTAAGAGACACAAATAGGAATGGGAACAATGTTCCACTACCCAAGAAAAATTATTTTGACAAGACAATTTAGTCTAACCTGGAAATTTCAGTTTACTAGGTCATGAGATAATGTCTGTTTGTTCGTTCTGAATGGTTTCAACTAATTCCACAAGCATTGTCATGGGATTAGCAAAGGAGAATATCAGTTAAATTATTACTGTCCTCCAAATTGAGGACAGTCCATTTGGGAGGCCACAATTCTTTTTTATGGCAACTTCAGATGAGAGTGAGGCACCGCATCTTTTTTTCACAAAACAGGGTTAATGCCAAAACGCCCATGTCCTCTTTGAAAAAGGCTGAAAACCTGAGACTGACAAAACTCTCCAGACCACAAAAGCCTTCCCAACAAAACCATAATTTGAGTAGATAAAGTCTCCATGAAATATTCAGTTGCACTGTTCCGACCAAGTCCAAACCACACTGCAGTTCCAGAAATTCGCTCCGAGGTGTCTGTGGTCAACCTGCAGGCCCAGGATACTGTCCAGCTCCACTTCCCCAGCCCCCCTGGATCTCTGCAATCCCTTTATAATGGGGTTCCACAATTGTAGGAGCAGGTACATGGGATCCAATCAATAGGCAGTCCCTGCAGCATTACTGATATATAATGAAGCGTGCATAAAAGGGCAAAGGAAGAAAAGAAAGCAAGAAATGAGACTCATTTCCTCAGGGCATAGGCTTTTCTTCTAACAAATCCTATGCTTTGATGGAGATACATGCAGTGGCTTGCATGCACCCACAAAGTCACGCTTCTGTTTGTTTGCAAGACAAAGGTACTGTGCATAATTCAGGAAGGATTTATCTATGACTTCTGTACAAAAAGGAGATATGGAAAAAACACTCTTGGACTAGATGCCAAAAAAATTCCATAGTCAACTTTTATCTAGAACATAAGACTGAGAAATGATGAGGGAAAACAGCATGACAAATTGCTATTAGCAAGGTTTGGTTCATAATTTAATTACACTGCAGAAGTTAAGCTAATCTTGTACCCCTCCAACACAGCTAGTGATACGCTTCAGGTTAAACACAGCTATCTAGAGAGGCCTCAGGTCAAAACAAACACCAAAGTGTCTAACCTCTTTTTAAAGAATGATTTAAGCCAAACAAGAGAATCAGTTTAGTGCCAGTGCAGTTTGTCGGTTAGGACAGAAGGTTATAGGACAGCTTTAAATGCTAATGGACACTCAGGTGGAAAAATTAAAAAAAAAAAAAAATTACAAAAACCCAACAAAACAAAACTGGCAGGATTTTACAGCATTCCAACTCAATTTTAAGAAAAAAAAAAAAAAATATGTACAACATACAACGGCCAGGGAAAAGGACAAGCTAAAATACAGATATATTTTAGCTTGGATATATCTTTTAAACCACTATCTTTAGATGGAATAGGTGGCTGTGAATAGTCTACTATCTAGCCCAGGGTAATAGTTCTGAGCTATTAGACTGGTCCCATTCAAAAACTTGCAAATTCTTCTCCCAATCTGTCAGTCTGAATCAGCCTGCAGACGTAGAGCAAGTGGGATGACTCCTGGTACTTCAAGATACTAAGGGCTCTGCTCAGGAACAATCAGTCTTGCCCATCTCAGCCTACAAACGACACAACTGAAGGTTAAGCCTATGTCAGCTGTATGGCATGCCTGTCAGATTAGCATGGCTTTCATTTGTTAAAGCTCAATTAATTAGGGTAACATATAATGTTGAAGTGGGAAAAGAAAAGGGCACCCCAACAACAACCAAAAAAAAAAAAAAATCACAGGAATTAAGTAGTCCAAGGGCACCCCCAACAACCCCCCCCCCCCCCCCCCCCAAAAAAAATCACAGGAATTAAGTAGTCCAAATGCAAGTATCCGTGTAACTGCTTTAAGTTATTCGGTGAGAAAGAGCCAATAAAAGCAAGTTTCATTTCCAGGAAGCAACAAGGGATCCAAGCCAGGTTTGACATTTCACTTTTTGCTTGCCTTGCTGGAACTAGAACATGCACTTTTAATATGTTTAGTTTGTAAACCTAACTTTGATGTTTCCAGTTTAGTGGACTTTGAGCAATTGTTATATTATGAAAGATGAAGGGTACCTATCCAATGTGCTGGGTTTCCTGCCAGAAAACAAAGTCTTATAAAAACAAGATCAACCACAGAATACTGAATTCCCTTCTCACCCACAGATGGGATTTCTTTCATAAGCTTACCTCAGAGCAGGAGAGTGCCTCATGGCTATGCCTTGTCTGAGGTTTTTATTAAAGAACTTGAAAGGATCTTTTCAGCAGAATTCTTTCCCACATCACCACAATCCCAGACAGACTGTGACACTTTGCAGAATTACAGGGAGTAAAGTTGCTTCTAAAACAAAAGCACTGCAATAGAAAGCCAGGTTTCCTGGCTTCTCTAATACTTTTCCAATTTCCTTTAGCTGCTGATGCTTCTTCTAGTTTTGGAAGCAGAAGCAGATATAATAGGATAGCTAATATTTTGATCTTGCATGCTCATTTGAGTACAGGTTGCAGGAATTCTCAAAGATGGTAGTGACATGGGACATCTTCAGAGAGTAAGGGGAGCTCAGGCATGGGCTCCAACACTGTCTTTGTGTGAAACGATCCTAGTTTTAGATTTGGAGCCATGTCCTGTGACATAGCAGGAATATTTCAGAAACATCCTTGTATCACTGTATTCTGTTCTCTGTACCTATGGCTGTACAGGATTTAAAAGAAAGGTTCCAAGGAGCATTACAGTCTCAATATTCAGTTTGGGATATATAATATGCTCTAAATACTGAATTGACTTTGTATTCGAAGTCTACTGTTTTTCCTTAACAGAGATACTTGGAGAAAGAAGCCAGGAAATTAAGGAGTCACAAACAGAGCAGCATGATCTACAATTATATGCAATGCAAATGTCTTTCATAATCCTTCACCTGATCTGGCACACTGCTATCAATCTAGTCATGAACCACAAGGATGTGGGGGAACTGCATGGTGCAGTATTAAACTGTAGGTTTTGCTACAACATTTCCTTCATGTCTTTTTCTAAAAATCAATTTCAAGTTAAGCAGCAATGATACATCACATCACAAACTGAGAACAAGACTTATATTGACCCTCTTCCTAAACCAGCATTTTTCTATTATGTTTCTTCCACCAGGAGGTTTTTGACAAAAAAGGCAAAAAAGGAATCAAAGTACTGACAATGTTTAGCAAAGAATATGCCCAAGGAGAGGCTGAAACATACACACTGAGTTCTGGAAAGGTGAGAGGGTTTTCACTCTTCTGGTTTTGCTTTCCTGCATTGCCAATGTATAGCCAAACACACACACAAAATAAAAAGTGCTTTACTCGAGGAAAAATCCAGTGGCTTTGATCTAACAAAGCTCGGCATTAAGATATTTAAAGTGGAACTACTTGGGATTTTATTCTTGACCTTTTACTTTTGCACTTGCATTTTTTTAAAAATTGGAATTTTAAACACTCACGTTTCCCCACTAGCTTAGGCATATAATGAATATTTACATTGCTGGCAACAAGCTAAAGTCATTACTTACACTATGTATAAGCAAATATATTTCCATTTGTAGGTTCCAACCTAATGAAGCACTTTTGATTACTTGCTGAATCAATTAACATAACTTTTTTACCTGAAGGCCATCTGCGCGTCTCTGTGAGAAACAAGGGTTCAGTTCAACAAAAAGCATCTCATGGTGTTGAAGCAAATATAGCAGGAGGCCATTGTAAAGCCTTTGTTCTTCACAAGCCAAGGGACTGACAGGGATCCTAAGGGAAGAGGAGATGGATTAAGTTTAGGAGCTCTCAGATCAGGGGCTAATGATGAGTGACACAGGGAGCCCCCCAGTACTACCCAAGATAATTCAGCAAAGCAGCCAGTTGAGTGACTGGATAAAATGCAGTTCCAGCCTCATTTCCAACAAGCAATTGTTGGGACAGGGACCAGCTTAATTTGGTGGGTTCACAACCCTGGGAGCCTCACAGTGACGGAGCCCCATGCAACGTTTGCTGCAATGGTTCACAACACGATGCATCTTTGAGGCCGCACAGCAAGACAGCTAGAACCTGACAGTACCTCAGACATGAAGGTCATAAAAGCAAGGATGAAGAGGACCAAAAAAAAGCCCCAGAAATCTGCCATCACTCACTGACACTGGGGCTGGAAGAGAGTTGTTTTGTTCTAGCTTAGTTTAGGAAGGGGAACTTTGATGGCTAGAATGTCTTATTACTGGAATTGCCTGAAAAAAAAACATAGGTAAGAAACTGTTTCATTGTAATAATTTATAAGTTCACAGACATCAGGCACATCATGCAGTGGAACTTCTGGATGCTCCCATTAACAGGTTGGGTTTTGGTTGTTTTTCTCTTTTTTTTTTTTTTTTTAAATAAATAGTAGTTGAACTTGTACTATGCACCCAAGTAGACTAAGTTGGAATCATTTAATTAAAGTCAAGATATTCTTTATATGCGATTCTAATCTCATTCCCTGAAGGAACTGTGTATTCCCCCCATGAACTATTTGGAAGCTTGGAGGACATTTACATAAATGCTGTCGCCTTAATCCAGCTTCTCCAGCCGTGCTGCACCAACTCAGTTCCACCCAGCACAATATTAATATTTAAACAAGAAATTCATAAACTCTGGAGACTAATGTGGAGACATACACACACCAGTCTTCTGTTTGCCAAATCAGTACATTCATTATTCTTTTGTGATTTTAAAGTACTGGGCCCAGTCTAATTGCTTTCATTCACGGTCTTCTGTTGTAAATTTACTGTTGTTTCTGTAAGAACTTGAGTTTGGGCTCCTTTTGAAAGAGGATCGTTTAAGCAGAGTTATAGCCAGGTACAGCGTAGATAGATTTACAGGATAAACTACTGCGTCATCAATTCTTTCTTAAGGGCTGGCTAACATTTCTCCTTCTTGGATTCCTATTCTTCTCAGGACAGACTCAATTTCTCCACAAAAGCAAGCCTGCATGTAAAACCTGGCTGACCGAGCAACAGCCTTTCCTGCATACAACAATCCTAAGAGATTATTCATTGCTTACCCAAACATTGACGCGCTCAATTCACAGGCCATACAAGCAATCTTTTAGTCCCTTGCCTTCTTTTTCAGCTTCTTTCTTTAACTTAGGCATATGTTCCTGAATCCATCTCTACCAGCTGTTAACTCCTTACTGGCAAGGAGCCCTCCACAAGTGGTTCATGAAGTTAAACAGCTCTTGCCCTACTTATTAGGTCCCACTTTCCCTTACTAGCAGCCTGTGTTTTGGGTGCCCAGTTCTCATTTCATCTTAAAACAAATCTAAGCTATACTTTGGGATGCAACCCTGCAGCTGACTCCAAATATCAATGTCTGCTCATCCGCAGATATCCACAGGTGGCAACACATATGTATTCCAAATATAGAAAATATATTTTTAGTTTTCTCTGCAGCCACCTTCCACAATGACTTTTAATTAATTTTGTAAAATAATCACTTCCTGCCTCTTCAGATACTTCTGCTGCTAGCAGAAACCATGTTATCAGGCTGACAATAGGGGAACCATGTTCACACACTGCTAAATCCAGGAACATGTTCCTAGGAAGAGTACAGCTACTGAATTATATTCTGCACTTCACCATAAAAGCCCTGTCATCAGTTGTAGTGCAAATCAAACACAGGAGAACAATCACTACAAATAAGAAACAATTAAAACTTGATCATCGGGAATCAGCTACTGGTTTCCTTGAGTCTAAACCTTTCAAAGTTGCTTTGCCACAAAGCGCAAGCTAGAAAATCCATACAGTCCCTTGCCTTGGCTTTGTTCGGGAGATCTGCCAAGGCTCGCTGCTGGCAGAGGCTTGCTGCAAATTTACAGAAAGAATGAGTCAAAGTGAGTAGAAGCAAACAGCTGGCTGGCTAGCATCCTTGTGCACTCATGCAAGAATTACTTACTGAGGTTAGTAGCAGAAATCTCTTTACCAAGATGATGCATAACAAAGGAGCCATAGAAATTTCAGTAACATCAGCTGAATCTGTGATAAAAGCAAAGCAACACATTCTCCTCGGCATTTACAGAGACTAGGAGGACATGAAACAGCTCACAAGAAGAAGGATGAATGGCAAAAGAAATAAATAGTTCAGAGGATGAGCAGAAAGAAATCAACAGTAGAAGCTGATAGAAGAGTGGAGCTTAGCAAAGAAAGTCTAGGGAGTAGCCAGCCTGATACTTGACCTAAGAGTTATGTTTTTGGTTCCCTTACCTACAAGGAGGTGAGGACATGAAAACTGCATCATGCAAATGTTAAGACTGAAGTCTCAAAAGCTAAGAAACAGGTGCCAGGGTCAAAAACCAAAAAGAAAAGCAATGTGAAAGGTAGAGCAACTTAACAGCAGTGAAGATAGCAGTGAAGATTGACTCAGTCTCACAGACAAAAATAGCATGAGGGAGGAAGGCCAGTAGAAGAAATCGGAAGGAGCTGGTTTGCAAAGGAGACTAAGGTAAAATTAAAAATTTTTACTCAGTTATGCTTTTTTATGTGCAAGTTTTATATACTAATTTTGGGTCCCCAAGGCCCATATGTGTTCCTTGTTCCAGCTACCGAATATTCTAACTCAGTCACTTCAGTGAAACTATAAGCATGACAGGTCTCCACAAATAAAAGTGTCAACAGATTGAGACAGGTGACAATCACAGACAGAATTTACACTTGAATACAAATAGATCAAAAATTTAAAGTAAAAAGGCTTATAAACAACCTACTTTCTTCTTTAATGTCAAAAAAGGAAGAAGTAATTGCACAAAAACACAGATTGCCAGAATACATGCAGAACAGTTTTAACACCTGCAATGAATTAGTGCCATAAGTGGAGCTGACATTACATCCAGGAGGTTATTTCCAACAATTGCATGGGGTATACATTTCTGCAGATTAGATCTAGGGTTGTTCTTTCCATAACCTTCACGTTCTGCCTGAACAACTGTAGCAAGTACTACCCAACGTGTCTCACTTTCCAGCGAATCTACGCTCTGGCTGCCAAATGTTTCATAATGCGGGGGCTAATTGCACTAATTCTTGCTCTGGAAGACATAAAGGATATTCATGACTTTATTCCCTGTATCAGCAGATATGGTTTAGCACATTAGACTACCTTGAATTTTGCTGCTGTACAGGACAATACAAATGGTTTATTCTGAACCATTCGAGGCCCCAGGTCACTCAGCAGGAAGTGGTACAGCAATCTCACTGAGAGAAATTGCCCGCTGCAAGGCTCTCCTCTCTGCCCGACTACCAAAAAGGTGATTTTTCATAATCCTAGGAGGTAACTCTCTAAGGACACCCCTAGTTATACACTTACTGGTTTCTCTCCCAGAGCTAGTGAGATCAGAATAACTGCAAAAAGCTGGAGTTAATGTTCATAGAGCAGATATACTTCTAGTTATGGTATCTGTGGTTTTCTTAACAAGTCACTCTGGCAGGGAAACCTGATGCTGATCGTTTTCAAGGCTTCTCAGGCAGGTCATTGCCACAAGCATGTAGTTTAGCCCTAAGCATACTTTAAAAACCAGAGAGAGGGGCATGTTCAGAAGTAGCTGGACCATCTCCCAAAAAAGAGTGGGATGCTTAAAAACTGAAACAGCTCAGCAATCAATAAGGGAGCCTACTGGATTCTTATGTATAGATATAGAAATCAGTGGGCACAAGTTCAGAGAATTTGGGAATGGAGATAAAGGAATAAAATAAAGTATTCTTGCGTGTGTGTTCATGCACAGAAGCCCCATGTGATAGTGAAGGGGGCCTGATGGCAGAAGAGTGACAGTGCAGTCCTTGTTGAGTTAGTGTTGGGGCCAAGGGATAGATTTTTGGTGAAGGCCTTTTGACATCAGCCTTTTACCTGTTTATGTTATAAGTATCACCTCGCAACTAGTCCAGACGCTGGGAAGTAAACCTCTTCTGCCTACACTCATTTACTGATTTTAGCATGCAGATATTAAGGAACTTGGGGTCTGGCTGTAGAACTGCTTTGTTCCATCACTGAATATCCTCCATGGTGAAGCCTGTTCTCAGAGGAGTGAATGGCATAACTCCTACCACACTACCTGTTGTTAGATTCTTCTCCCTAGCTGTACTTTTGCTAAAGTAAGGGTCCTTTTACTTGTAACACCTGCAAAGGTTATAAGCTGGTACATCTGGTGATAAGCCCACAGAGCAGGTAAGCAGGCACAAACATAGAGACCTATGGAAACAGCAGCAAGGTTTAAGAGCACATTTCCCCAAAACAAAGCCTGTCATCGATTTCTAATATGCTTGGTACCAATTTTGCTGAATGTATCTTTTTAATAACTTACTTGGCTTGCCATACAAAAAACGTGAAAAATAACAAGGCTTTTCTTACTGCATAGAAAACACTAATTGTTAACATATACATTTTGCAAAGTGGCATTGGCTTATAGCTCACATTAAACTGGAATGGCTCTGATCCACTAAAACAAAGGTTTACAAATTGTAAGACAAGTATAAACATTTTAACATCTGCTAGTGTCAACATGAAGGATAGGATAAAGAACTAAATCGTTTAAGCTTCACTGGAAAATCCTCCATTATCAGATCACTCTAGGCTGTTCCTTCTCACCACCTTGACTTACATGACACATGCCCTCCCACCTTTCTTTTTTAGCATCCAGTTATGCATCCGCTTACCATCATCCCAAACATACCTTCTCTAGCTTCAGCCAAGCACTTACTGCTTGCAAGCTCAGCTGGCCTCTGCTCGGACGTCAGCTTGCATTTTAGCGGCAAGGGGAGAACGAGTTACTTCTCTTTCTTGATAGAGGAAATTCCTTTCTCTGATATCAAATGCTATTACGAGGTCAAAGTCAGCCTTAGCTTTTCAGGATCAAGGCTAACAAGTAAGTAACCTCCACAGCCAGCACTTAGCTTGGCTAAGAAAAGAGGAGTAGTTGTCATTAAACAGCTCTCCATTCCTCATGCTTCTTCTCTTTCAGACGGTTTCTTACTTGAGGCTGGCCCCGTACAGTCAGTGCCTAACAAGATGAAGGTGGTCAGCCAGCTCAGAATGTCACATCTGCCCATAATATACTATGTAAACATTTAACTGCCAAAATGCTGCACTTACTATGGGACGTACAGTTATGTCAGAAAGCCTCGTTGTAAAGTGTGATCTAGTAGTACTATTTAAGGTAGCTACATAGAGAGTACTCACTTGAAAAGAGCAGGTCCAAACACAATGGCTAGGTTTTCCAGAGTCATGAAATTCACTGCACTGTACGTTGCTACCTTTAACAGGAAAGCAGACAGGAACTGAAGAAGGTTTTGATGGGCTTTGGGCAGGCAGCTGAGCAACTGCCTCAGGTTCTCTATGCATTCTGTTGTGTGGATTTTGTGCTCTAGAGGGGGGGAAAAAGTTATTACATAGATATTCCTAGTAATAACACAATTTCATCATAGGCATTATTATAGATCTGAGAAAGAGGGAAGGTTTTAAAATATATTAGAGCAAAGTAAAGAATAAATATGTCCTAAACAAAGAATTTGTACACTAAATTGTGACAACAATTTTCACATATATTAATATTTAAAGTACCATAGATTTTCCACATATTGGGTTTTATATACACTGTTTCTGCTGTTCTTCCTGTTATGACAGAATCATCTAGCACTTGCTGTTTTTTTAATGGAATTGCAGGCAGTAGTCATGTACCTGAATCCTTAAAGCTGCCTTTAAAGATGATACAAGACTGTCAACCTTGACTGTCCCCAGAGATTTTACACATGCTGCATGATTCTCGTTAAGAGGAACAAGAAAATGTACCCTTTCACCCCCCATCATCTTCATTTCCTGACTAATTGGTAGCTCTCAGTCTCAAAACATTTTTGCTCTATAAATATGCAACTGTAGTTACACAAGAGATGCTTTAAAATCTAAATTGGGGATACTTAGCAATTTTTTTTGTTTTTCATTCTTCAAAGAAGAGTTACGAGGCAGAAAATGGGTTCACAAACAACTCTATTTGATCAGCAGTTCAGAATTAGTATGATAAAGTCTCCTGGTTATTAGAACTGAGGTGACAGTACTGCTCAATAACTGGCAGTGGATGCTCAAATTTGCCATAGATCACCAGGACACATCTGCGTAGCTTTGACATCATGAATAGCAAATCATGCCCTAAAGGGCAATTTTAGCCCTAAAAAGTACATTTCATAAGGGCCAAGACCCATGTTGCTCAACCTATTAATGAGAGATATGGAAAAGGGGATAGAGAGGGGAAAAAAAAATAAAATTTAAAAAAAAAAAAAGAACAGCAAGACTGTTCAGGGTAGTCAAAACAAGGTTCTTGCAAAAACCTGTAGATCTTTCAGCACAGACTTTCATGGTTGATGAAAATGACTCCTTTCTCTTTTTCTCCTTTCTTTTTTTTCTTTTTTGTAAACATGTACATAACTTGGCATTTAGCAGATGAAGTTTGAACAAAAGCAACCTGCAATCTAACGCACAAACCCCACTTATTTGTATGCAAACACCTGAATTAGATATCACTCAAAATCACCGGGCAGAATCATCTGAAGGCATTAGCTCAGCCATTATAGACAGGAATAGGGAACCAGAGAGTGTATTGCTGTAGGTACTCAACTTAGCTTTGTACTTTGAACTCTTCATGCTTCTCCACACAAGGAGAAGCGTGCTGTCCAAGGAGACAGCATGCTTCCATGGACAACATGCTGTCCAAGGAGACTATAAGAAAGCTAGTAAAAAGTACTAAATAGGAACAGGGATGTACAAAAAGGCTCCTGTACAAGGGAAGGTTAAATAGAGAAAGAGGCTCCCTAAAGAGAGAAGTGAGGCAGTGGCTATATAAAGGCACAAGCAGCATTATGATGGTGATTAGAATAAAAATAAAAATGTTATCCCAGTAACAAGTAAGGTATCCAATTTAAAAAGAAAGCATGCAGAAGAGGTACTTTCTCAAAGAATACAGGATTGGATTGCAGAATGCCTTGCCACAGGACATTGGCAAAAGCCTTAATGAATTAAAAAAAAAGACTATAGACAAGTTCATGGAAGACTGGTCCATCAAAAGCAATTAAACATCAGTCTCGGGTTAAGGAAACTTAAATCCTTGCTTATAGGAAGGTGCAACGAACACATTATCTGTCACTGTCAGAGGAAGGACAGCAGCTTGGAAGGTGCCCATTCTGTACCTTGGAAAGTTTTTAGCAAGCTAGAACAGATGTTGTCTGGAAAAACAGCCACTGGCAGTTCTTTCAGAAAAAGTTTCAGGAGACTGGCCACAGAATCAACATCTCCATCATTAATAAGGTCTACTTTTTCTCCTTGATTGTATTTCTGCTTCAATTCCTTGATTTTATTTACTGAGCCACTGATTCGAAATATACCGACATGCTCCAGGCCTGTTTAAGAAGAAATATGAAACAGTAAGCAATGGTTGCATTACCATGCCTGTGTGATAAGAACTGGATCTCAAAAAGCAAGAACTCCTCTAAGAAAGCATAATTGTAAAAAGAGACTTTTCAGCAGTTACAGCTGAAAAGTACAGCTTAAACAAATAACAACAGTTTTCAGAGACCAACCAGGGAAAACATGAACTTACCAAATACTTCTAGATACTCCACCATCTGTGTCACAAGAAAAGGAACTCCACATTGCTTTGCATCCTGTATGAGGGTTTCCAGAGGAACACCAAATGTGCTTCTTTCTCTGCTGAACTGTAGATCTGGTGAGACTTTATTTGTTGTGTGCCTGACTTGAACAGAAGATAATGATTTCTGGGGAATAAAAACAGGCAAATGATAAGCAGAAACTGGTTTTTATTATTTTAAGGTCCAGTGGTCTACATCTTAGGTAAAATTATTGTCCTCGTTATAGTGTCTTAGTACAGATTTTACTTCTACTGCATGTTCTTAAAATACTAGTATCATTCTCCTTCTGTAGAGCTGAGACAGGACCTGTGACAGGGTAAATCCTAATAAAACCCATTCACACCTACATTCAGAGAAAATGGGGCTCCAGGTCAAGGCAGATGCCCTGTTTAGGGCAGGGAGGGGTTGCTAAGCCCCTTCCTCAAGAAGAGCCCCAACAGTCAGGAAAAAGGCTGACCGAGTGCTAGTGCACAGCCTTCCAGCCCCGTGAAAGCTGTGAATTTCTACCCAATTCACAAAGATAAAAAAATGCAAGAGGCAAATGCAGAAGTCCAAACTGGGAACACCCAGATTTACCAGTTCTGCATCAAGAATATTTAGACAGTATCTGCATTTCTTTTTAAAGGGGGATTTTAATTTTTTGTAGCATCATCCCAACACATTCTAAAAATAGCCTCTTCTTCAATGTTTTTATTACTGTGTTTTCAGAGGGAAAAAGGAAAGACTTTCCTACAGATTTGTAGCTGAACCGCTACAGAAAAGCTGTTTTTCAGCTCATAACGCACACACCTTCAGTAAAGCTGCAAGCCAGAGCTCTGCGAAGCCGCGCTGCCATGGTGAATGCACACAAACACTCACTGAAACACCTAGACCTCATTTTGCTCTTTCACTACATATGCAAGCTTAGAACGCGATGTTAATGCTAAAGCATTAATAACCACCTAAAAGGAACCAATATCAGCATGTATCAAACGTATTTTACAGCATTTTTATAGACAAGCTGCAAGATGTTAAAAAAAGCCTCTAAAGTATCTATGATATATTACTCTAAATACCTCCTCTTTCCCTCCTCAGATGCAGCAGTTGGGTTGGGGGAAGAAGCACAGCCTTCTCAGAAATAAGAAAGGATATAGGAAAGGACTCAGGAAGCCAGATTTAAGTTCACTTACACAAATTGAAAGGGAGGCACTTGCTCCCATATTAGACTGCAGGAGACCGTCAGTATTTCAGCTGTGCTGCTCAGAAGACACCGTCACCTTTCTTCCCTTCACAAATCCATGCAGTCTGGCCAAAGCTAACTGCAGCCATGGGGCTGTTCCTCTGTAATTAACTTATCGTAGCATAATTGCTAGGCATCATCTTAAATCAGTAGTTTCAACCCAGATTTTGTCAAAGGTAGAAATTAACTACTAGTAGAAGTGGATTCCTTGTAGCCAACGCTTGCCTCCGGAGTCACGTTGCACAACTGATGGATGTGTTACCATCAGGAGATGTTTCCATGGCACCTAACACACACAATGGCACGGCTTCCTGAAGCACGCTGATCGTGTCCTTGATATTTACTTTTGAGTGGGTTTTTTCAGTTCAGGTTTGCAGATATTCATACTACATGCTGTCCATTCTGCCTGCTAGCAGCAGTAGGCAAAATATTTTGAGATGGCCTGCAGTGTATACATATTATAGATACATATTTATATAACACCTGCACAATCATTTTGGTAAGGATCCATCCAGCCTTTGAAATACGGAAGATGTAGATGCTGTTAAGCCCAACATAATTCGTTACTATAATTCTTTCAGATAGAAAGCCTCTCCTAGGAAATAAGCCACAACGAAGCAAGTAATGTTGCAGTTAAATCTTATCAGGGGAGATTCTTAATACAAATTTGGTAGGTACATACAAAAGAAAAACAAAACACAGCAAAATGAAAAAATACAGGCGCTGAATCAGACCCCTTGGTGGAGCACTAGAAAAGCAAGAGTTACTCTGTCAACGCATTGGACTGCTGGTTCAGCACAGATGGTAGAGGCGATTCCCTCTTCCTTAGTAGAGGGAATACCACTTTAAAAATAGTGCAGATTTTTAGCTCACTCACCTCTCTACAAGATCCTGCGATGAGGTCTGGAAATGCTATGGTTTATGGCTTTCCTGCCCACCTGGCATGAGAAGAGCCCTCACAGAGGTGACGGCCTTATCTTCACATTAGGGCATGCCAGCCCCCACCATCCAGGCGCAGCCAGGACATGGCTAAATCCCTAGAGAGTAGGGTTCATGTCTGGACAAAAATTCCTCACTGCCGCCTCTGGTTGCACCAGATCTCCGCTTTCCAGCCCTCAGAAAATTATGCATTTACCCTGCTGTGCACCAGAAGAGGCTGGCTGGCTTAGTCAGCCCAATGGGCTTTTAATCCCTTTCTCCATGGTGCATGGGTCATTCCTGCAGCACGGCTGACTCTCCCCAAGCCCATTTTGGCCAGCGGCATGCAAAGCTCAGCCCTCCCCTCAACACCACTGTTCCCCACAGCCCCTTCGCCTGCTCTGCCCATGGGCTGAACTGGAGGCAGATACCACCTTGCCCAGCAGCCCACCCTCTCCCAAGAGAGCAAGAGAGGGGCCCCCACACAACCCCCCCACCCCATGGCTTCCTGCCGGTGTCTGCTCGGCAGCCCTCCCCACCACCCCCGGCAGGGGCAGCCTGGCCCCGTCGCTGCAGATGTGCTCCACCTGAACCCATCACCACAGCTGTGGCTGCTTGAGGGGCCCTGGCCCTGTCCCGACCCCTCCAGCACTGCCACCCTACCACATTACCCACTTCACAGCTAAGCCTGTTCAAAGCTGTTGGGCCCACAGGCAGTGCCGATGCTGATGGTGCTGTCCCCCCAACACTGCTCCGTATAAAAGTGCTAAAAAAGAGAAGAAAATATGTTGGTCCTCCCATACCTCATGGTGCGACTGCCCTTCTCTGGCACAGCAGTATGTTGTCCAGTGCTCATATCTGAGGATACGGGGGGCATTTTGGTGTGCAAAATCCCCTCCCTGCTGCATTCAAATCCTCTGCCTCTGCCCTCCAGCCACCGTAAACAGTGCTCTCCCACCCTCCATGCCCTCACATCCTTTATCGTCGTGTTTGCAAGGCAGCTGGAGCAGGAGCAGCTCCCCCCCCTTCACTGGGTCCCTTTGGGACAGACAAAAGTACAAGGCACTCAGAGCCACCAGTGTCCCAGCTAACCGTGCCCGTGGGCTGGCAGCAATTTGCTGTCTGCAGAGAAACATCTCACAAAAGTCCTGTGCAAAAAAAAAAAAAAACATCAACTCTCTAACTCTTTGCTCCCTGCCCCAGAGAACATTTCCACCCTCCATCTTACCAGATGTCACAGGAATCATCCTGCTTCAGCTGAACATGTAAACTCTAGGCAAATACCTTTTAAAGCAACAAATTCCCAGCCGGAGCAGCAAGCACAATTTTTTTCTATTGGATCATCACAGGGCAAACAAGGCAGCAGCGACTGCAATCAGCCGCTTCATCTCTACGGCTCCTCTAACTGCAATTGTTGAAGAATTTGTTTGCAAGACCAGCCCGTTGGGTCCAAGAGCGAAATTCAGCGAGGCTTATAGAAAATGAAGACATTTCGGTTTCTCAGAAAGCCTGCAACAGCTAGAGGGCACGCGAGGCTTGCCGGAGAGGTGGTCCTGCAAACCTCACTTCAGTCACAGCAAGGAGACCCAAGCCCTGGACAGGATTTTCCTGTTGTACGAAGTAACACAGTTCCGAGGGATGATTTCTCATTAGGGGATGAAGTACCACGCATTGCTGTGGCACAAAGAGCAGAAGGCTGCACGCAGCACAAATTAAACATATAACTGCTCATACTGTGTGGCTGCAATTCGAACCCCTCCTTCCCAACCTCTGGGTCACAGTCAGTCTCTGCAGGACTTCAGCTATATGAATAGGATGTGTGGCACTTTGAGCAGCCACCCTGACTTCAAGGGCCGCACCTAAATTAAAACCAAAACTTTTGGTCTCCCAACACCCTGCCGCCCAGGGGAAGGCTTGTGAGGAAAGGCAGTGCCCTGGCCTGGGCGGCGTGAGGGGCTGGGGGACCTTTGGGGTTGCTTTGGTACTCTCTTCACTGGGCATGGCCTCCAGCTACTGAAAGGGCTGCTTTTGAGGCTTGCTGGTGTCTCAAAAAGAGAGAGAGAGAATAAACATGAAAGGAAAACAGAAAAGTTTAGTTTTCTTCCTTAGAAAGCAAGTTTTTTTACAGAAGCATTAGGAACAACAGGATCTCTGTGAGAGAGGGCAGAGGTAAACCCACTGGCAGCAGCAGTAAAAAACAATAGCTGCAAGAAAAATAATTAACCAAGGTTTTACTGTTCATTTCAGAGTTTCCTTCAAAACTGCAAGCAGCCTTTTGTGCTAACCTAGTGATCTGTGTCTCGGCTTCGGGAGTCTCCAAGCATCCAGCCAAATAGGAAAGCAAGCCCTTCTTGGTGGGCGAGAGCTGAGCAGCTGGAGCGTGTGCCCCATGGGGAGGCTGCGGTGGGGATGTGGTGTGGGCAGTCCTGCCGTGCCGCTTTCCCCGCCGTGGCCCGGATCCAGCTGGAGAGGCTGCAGTGGCTCTGGATTAGAAGTAAACACTGGGGAAAGCAGCCCCGCTGCTCCCAGCTGAAGAGTAGCTTGCAAGCTGCAGGCTTGGAGCACTGGATGCTCAGGATCAGAGTAGAACCGTGGGGTTCATAAATAAACACGTAAAGCTTGACCTGAAGCAAGAAACTCAATCCAATTGCAACTGCTAGCCAGCCCCTCCATAATATGATCCTCATTATCCAGTGGCAACTTCAAAAGCAACTTTTCAAGGATATGCGGGCATACAACACTGATTAAAAAATCAATACTATATGTTTTTCCTTTAAAGCATTGCCCACCCATAAATGCTATGTTTCAGTCACACTGCTTGTCTTCTGGTATCTAATGTCATCCTAAAACAGAATTTGTGATGCCTTGATTTTAATTGTGCTGATGCCTTGATGTATTTAGAGAGTTTAGGTCTTTTTTCTTGTTTTTTTCAAGTGGATAACTGCAGAGAAGAAAAAATCTTTCAGTGTGTCAGAAGGTCAGAGAACACCATAAATACAAATTAATCAGCTCATGAAAACATCACTAAATTTGTCTCATCTGTAGTAAACACTCCAGACCCTCTGCGACTGGTCTGCTGGAGTTGCTAAATTACGCTGTTGAGACAGGAAGATTATGAACTGCGTTGTATCCAGAACACTGCACATTACAAGTTCATATAATCAACCGCTACCTCATTTCAGCTGCTTTAAAAACCTTTTCTTCCCATATATCAAAATAAATGCCAGCCCGGTGGAGGAGAAGGCCACAGGGTAGCATCCCCCAGGCCCTCACAGCTAACGGTGCTGCTTTTTGCAGCTTGCCAACAGGCAAATCAGCACATGTGCCCTGGCCAGCTGGCCAGCTCTCCCCAGCTGCAAGAGCCACAGAGTAGCACACTGTCTCTTGCCCACCTCAGTGCTGGGGCCTGGGGACAGCGTGGGGTAAAAATGGCCAGATAGACCCGGTGGGAGCTGAGGGAGGTGGAGAAGGCACTGCGAGACGAGAGAGCGTAAGAAGCTGATGATACAGGGGGGATATAGGATATAGCAGGGGATATAGGACTCCAACACACTGCTCAGAACTGTTTTGAAAAACAGTTTGTTTTGGGTGGGGAGCTCAGAGAAAAGTCACAGGCATAAGTAAGAACAATAGTGCTCTGACTTTGCAATTTATATGACTTAAAAATAGGGTAAAACACCATGACAAGCCCGTGAACCCATGCCAAGTGTGTGCTGACCTCTTACACTTTCAGAGCTGACAGCTTCAGCAAGTAAGACTGGAAACACTAAAAAGCCCTAGTGATTTGTCTGAAGAGAAGGAAAACAGAAAAATTATATTGTCTAGTCCTTGGCTCAAAATGCTCAAAACTGTCCCGTTCAGGAAGGTATTTTTTCCTTTCTCTACGTAATCTTTTGGGAACAGCGTGATCATTTGCTAAATGTGCTATAATGCAATGGTTGAACCGTCTCAGCCTTGACAACCCTCGTGCGCTCACTCCATAAAAGCATCCCTGTATTATCACGAAAAACAGTCAAGGCCAGATACACGTGAATGAGTTTCCATCAGACGAACCTGTCTTAATGGCTTTCAAAGCAGGTTTTCATTGCCACCCTAGACACACAAGCATTTGTATATTTTATTCCAATTCATCATAGCCACTTCAAACTGAAAAATGAGTAGGTTCTGAAAAACTGCACATTTTAAAGTATATGGAGCTAGTAGAGAAACTATAGTGAGTCTCGAACAAAAGGAAAAAATGGAAATATGAGCTACAACCAAGACAGAAGTACACATGGAGGAAAAATTCATCTAGCATTAGGTAATCATTGGCAAGAAATGAGGCATGAAAAACCGGTATTTCTATTTTAATTGCTACTGTATCAATATACATTTTCCCACATCTTAGCTGCTAAAAGTCATAGTACAGACTTATAGAATGGTTGCCACATATCTCTCATCACAACATTTTGACTGCCAACTACGTTTACTCACCAAGCTAAATTATCAGAAAGGGAGAGTTGCTGTCCTGACAAGAAAGCAGTTCTTCCCTGCTGCTACGTGCTTTGCTTTTCACTGTGCTTACGGAGAGGGCACACAGGCCGCAATCCCTCCTGCCAGGCAAGCTCTCGTCAGCTGCCAGCAGTGCCCCCTTAGCTGTATTTCTGCTCACAGCCGGCCAAGTGGTCTCCTGGGGATGTGGATGCCCAGGGGCAAAGGCAGGTATGCCTCCACAGCCAGCGCCAGGCAGGCGCAAGGGAACGGCTCTCGTCTCCGTCAGCCAGGCACGCGTTGGTCCGGTGCTGTGCCTGAGCAAATATCTCCTGAGTCACGGCAAGGCTCTTTGTTACTCTAGACGCAGCACTACATTAACCCACCTGGCAAGCTTGGAGCCGCTTCCATCTCTGCACCCATCTCTGGCAAGCGATGTGTTGGTGTCCTGCGGTGCCTCAGCAGAGACTATTTCCAGGCAGCTGAATTACAGGCATGTGGAGAACTGCCCAACGAAACAGTGGGAGGCACATGTTCGGACTGCTTGCTTGCCTTTCTTTTTCCCCAGCCTATTAAACTCTCCAGCATCATTTTTCTTTTAAAGGCTTTAGAAAAGCGTGCACAAAACTGCACGCTTCCTTGGCAGTTTTGCAGAACTGACAGTAACTGGCAAGTGACAGTTACTGTCAATACCCTTCTCCTCTTGGAGGGAAATGACATGAAGGTTGAATTGGAGCCTCACTTTCTCTGCTTCCTGTTATGAATTTTGTTTTCTTCCTCTAGTCTCCACCTGGCACCTAAACCTCTCAGTTTTCTTGAAGCTGTTCCAGGGAAAACTACTCAGCATTCAAAATTCAGTATTGCTTCGTTATCTAAAGGCACTATCTCGCTGTTGCAGCTAAAGAGCAGAACATCAGCAAAAATAGCTGCGGGCTGAAAACTATTGTAATGAAGCAAGTAAAGCTCTTTTCTGGGCCTTACAAATTATTTAAAACCCATTTCACTGTATATCACAAAGTTCAAACCACACACGAGTAAGACCGATAACTGAACTCTCTATTCAGGCAATTAATTGAGTGAAAGCAAATCCCAAACTTGGACACAGAGGGTAAATTTGAGAGGAAAAATATATCCAAAGTAGCTGGAAGTATAGCTGCATCCAGTAAAGGCTCTGTCTGGTAAAAACTAAGCACAGGCACAAGGGCTATTCTGCAACTAGACATTCTGACTGCTGTTCCTTATTTGAGTTCATACGCCAGTGTATAGAGTGTATATTACTTCCTGAAAAAAAACACAGAAAGAAATACATCATGGGAAGAAAAACTGTCCTCCCTCCCCAGAGTCTTATCATCCCTGCAAGAAAGGCAAATATTCAATCTGCTTCTTGGTGCAATTTGCACAAAAAAAAGGAAGTCATGGGAATAGCAGTTTGGCCAGAAAACTTGCCTTTGTAAGAGAAGAGAATTTATTCTTCTTTCCATGCAGATTTCCTTGCCATTTGCTGGTGGCTGCTTCATTTCACTTTCTTCAGTCTGAAGGAGAAAGATCAGAAAAATCCTCTGTTCACATCTCTTATGCAGCATCTTCTTCCCTTCAAAGTGGGTTACAGCACTAGAACTTAGTATTTCTAACATTGCAATTGCACTGGAGTGCAGACTGACTCAAAAAATATCCGGCCTCCGCTGCAGGTATCTTCATACATGGTTAAGGGCACCTGGATTTTCTGCTAAGGCACTACAGCAATAGTTAAGCAACACGACTCAGTTGATAGACCGGCAATTACTGAACATGCATTTAAATGTAATCAGGAAATAATAACTAAGGAGAATTTTCTTTGAGTTTTGCTGATGCCAGGTTTATTTCTCCAAGAAACAGAAAGCTGAAAAGCAAAACCCAAAGCAACACAATTTTTGTAATCATGGTTTGTTCCCAATCCGCTCATTTTCATAGGGAATTTGAATTGTTGGACTAGCTTTAGCAAAAGCTACAAGTACCAGGCCAGTTTCTGCAGCCCCAATCATCCTCCCAGGAAGACAGATCTCCCATGAGGCTCCATCCACAAGCTGGTCACTGGTTTCTGACAGCTTCCCACGGCTGACGGGAAACTTAGCTTCCAGCTTCAGCTCTAGACAGCTCATGGCCTATGAATCTTTAGCTGAAGCAATTATCTCTGGCACCATACGCTGCCATTTTGCATAAATAATTCTGTTCCAACACAGTATTACCTCTTTGATGAAATCTTTGAAGAGCTGTAAAGAAATAAAATACGGTTAGTCCTTGCCTCCTCCCTGCCTCTAGCTCCTACAGCACCTGAGGTGGGGATTAAAAAAAAGAAAAAGGAGCAATATGGTAAGTGGAGGCTTCAGCATCCTCTTGCACCATGAACACTGCCCTAACCCATGTAGAAGTCAGGCAGAGGCAGCTTTTTATTTGTATTTCTCCAAGGGCGTAGAATTTCAATACCTTTGGTCCTTACCGATTCAACGTTTTTTCAAATAAGTTGTTCCTGTCTGCTATGTTCAATTAACTCTGCCTTCTGCAGTCTTGTGATACTACTTCTTGAGCAAAATTAGGCAAAACTGAAAAAAAGCGGAAGACCCTCAAAAGGGAGATCTTCCCTCCAGAGAAACTGAGGAGGCAGCAGGAGCTCCATCAAGCTTTCCGGTTCCGGGAGAGATGATGAAACCTTGTTTTCAGTAATTCAGTCATATGCAAATTCAAGTCTCCTCTTTCTGAAGCATCAAGGTACATCGTGTGTTCAGTGAGAATTCCCTTTTCCCCATCTCTGTCTCCCAGGAATCTTTCTGGTAGCCAAAATGGTCATCCACACACCCAAAACACTTAATTGACCACTTAATTGTTACCTATAATTGGTGGTGCCTGGGGAGATACCAGATTGTCAAGCCCAGTCTTGTAAATGTAATTTTTTGTCTCTTATTCCCTGACAGCGCCTCCACATAACCCAGTTTTATTTGAAGCAAATATTAATTAATTGAAGCATTTTTATGAACCCTTGCATAACCTCATACACAGTATTTATTGTAATTCAAGACACACCAGATGATTTCAGTTATCCTGACTTGCAAAGATGGTCCCCTAAGTAATGCAAAGCAGGTAGACAGCCACTCTAACCCAGGGACATTTTAATTAAACAGCATGACCTAATACAACTTGATATGCATGTCATACATCGAATTTTAAAGTTATAACCACAAAACCCCCACACAATTTAGATATGATCTGTAAAAATAGAGTTGCTCAGAGCACTGGCCGTTTACAAAACAGGGGGGTAGCTATTCATCTTGTTACTCAGCAGCATCCCCTAGTCATTGCTGTTAATCACTGAAAACATGTTTACTTTTCAACATGAGCTGTCACACCAGGAAAGGAGTTTAGTCGGATGATTTTCAGCCTGCAATGAGAGAAACGGGGGAAAAAACACAACATTAATTTGCACTAAAAGAAAATGCTTTTTGCAAGTTTAACTACGACCAAGTAAGATTAAGGTCGGAGCCAAAGGCAGCTGGTAACAATGTTTGCTGCAGCCTCAACACACAGAGACACAACCGCAAGGGCAGCTTACAAAGGAATTCCTGCAAGCTCCTTCCCACCCGTGCGCTGCGGCGCACCACGGCGTGTTGTGCTAGCAGTTACATGTGAGCCCGCACTGTAAAAACAACAAGTGGATCTCAGTTACCAAAAAAAAAAAAAAAGCATTTCCAGGGGTTCCTTGAGTGGGTTTACAACAGAACACCCACAACGCTGCACTGTTGGATGCCTTAAGCAAGCACTTCCACTGGCAGAAAACACAACTTGAAACTACAGCCTGGAAAACTCACTGGACTTAATCCCTCTGCAGCAGCACTGGGGCTCAGCGAGGAACAGATGCAGGGATGCTCCCTTGCAGACTCCAGAGGTGCGTATTTGATGACTGAACATTGCACGATACTCCTTGTTGCACGCTAAGTGAGGAGACTGGAGGTACTCGAGTGTTAAATCTCACGCTCCAGGTATGCGATTCTCCTACCTCTCACCTTACGCTAGCTCACAAAACTGCGGCGCACGCAGCAGAAGAGCTGCACCTGACACAGGAGATCCAAAGAGAAGAAAGCACAGCAGTGAGACCCCGGGGCCAAAAGATTTGTCCTGTCTTCACTCTTTCTTATCACACATGCACGAGACCCTCAATTAAATGAAGTCTTGAGCATCTGCAGGCAGAGAAGTCGAGAGATCTGCATTCATATCAGTCATATTTTATTCTCTTTCTATAGCTCTGGCCAAGAATATCAGCAAGTTGCTCATTTCAGACATCTTTGCCTTTAGGTTCTGGCAACATGAAATTATTTTAGGGCTAATAAAGTCAATTTGGACTGATGTGATTATTTAACACCAATGAGAAAAACCCAAGCAAGCAAATACTCAATGCATCAAACAAAGATAGCTAAAGCTCACCAACAACGTTGTTGCAAAAAACTATGGACACACTAAAGAAAAATAACATAAGAAGCTATCGCAGAAAACGTGAGGCTTTACAATAAGGACATAAAAGAAAGGAGTCAAGCCTTCCCCACAGAGCCATGAAAGCGACAACAAACCAGAAGCAGACCAGCTATTTAGAGAAACTTGAAATCACTGTATCATGGCAGCATAGTTAAACTAGATGATCTTTAAAGGTCCCTTCTAACTCAAATCATTCTATGATTCTATGATTTAGTTCCTGCGACAAAATCATTACATGATATAGCAAGGTACAAGATGAGCATGTGTGTATTGGCTTCTGAGAACTGTTGAAATTGTTTAAAAGACATCATTTAAAAGCACAAATATCTTTCTTCCAAAAAAATGTAAAAACCAAAACGGATTTTGGTAAACTGAGCACATACTGACACGTCTCTAAAGACTATTTCTTGTAAGACGACTGACAAGTCTTTAACTTGGCTCTTCCGCATAATTGAGTCCACAGCAAAACATCACTGAAATAAGTCCTTTGAATCTGAGGAATTCTATTTCATAGGAGAAAGCAGCTTTTGCCACTTCCTTTGACATACCTGTCCAATTTCTGTATCATTTATTGTTTTGCCATTTTTAATCTGACCAGTATCATGCTCAGCCCAACATATTCACCATATATATGTCAAAGGCCCTCCTGAAAGGCCTTAAGTGACATATCTTTCCAATAAAAAAATACCTCAGTGTCAGTTTAATGCTATGCTAACATCTCAATCAATTTTTATAGCATATGATCTGTAGCCCTTACTCAGCACATTGTTCAATGTCAGTACGTGATGCAGGAATCCAGTATCAGCATGATGCAGACAAATTAACAGCTACCAAAGGAACGTAATCCGGTTTTGCAGCTAGCCATAAAGATCATCAATTGAGCAAGGCACAGAATAGACTTTAAATCTAATAAAACTTAGCAGTTTCATTTGTCTTGTGTTTTGGTAACTACAATAAATTTTCTTAAGATCTGGAAATAAGATGATAAATGTTCTAGTCATGACTGACTCCACAGTAACCAATTAATTTATGCAATAAACAATAACTTTTTCTTCTACAATAAAGAGCAATTACTTAAGCATCTCATTCCTTCTGTTCCAGATCTGTTTGTCAGGATGCAGAATTTAATTCTGCATGGCAGAACTGTGTACCTACCTATCTCTACCACCCTGTCAATGCTGATAACCTACTTTTCAAGCAAATGAGGTACAGATAATCATGTTGTTCCCCTCCTGCCACCTTCCAAAAAACCATTTGATCCTATGGGCCGATTTGAATGAAGCGTGCCAGACAGAAGAAGGAAAGGCTCTCAGATAATATTCAAGTTGCAGCATCTCTGGAAATCACTTCTTGGAAAGGAACCCTGCAAAACTAGAGAATTAAAAAGCAAAAAATGAAATATTATGTCTTAGGTCTTATTTATCAATTAAAGTCAAGATTAGTACGGTCACAGTGTTCAACTAATTGGCTAGGCTAGGAGTCCTAACACATATTGCCTGCAGTGGCAATATAAAATTCTTCAATAGGCAGGGCTCTCTCCTCACTGATGGGTAGGGTGTTACACCAGGAAACTATCACAGATGACTAGTCTTGTTTCCAAGCATATCAAGCTGCCTAATAATAGACTCCATTTCCATTGCAAAAGTGTGCTACATATTGCCCAGCCATTAACATTAATTCCAGCTGATTTTTTTTCCAAACAGACTGACAACTAATTTAACATCAGTTTCATATTTAAAGTACTCAGAATGTATTGTTGGCAGGAAGTGAGAGACTTTAAAAGATACTAACCTGAAGGCACACATACCACACTGAAGGCACAGTATGTCACCGCAGTTTCTTTAAGATGTTTAAAACATGGTACAACTTCCATATGCATGTGGTGAAATCTGACTACAGCTCTCATACATAAAATGGGTGCAAATCCACATCAGATACCCAGGGCTCCAATTTGGAACCGGAGTTGCATTTATGCCTATATCAAATACTCAGTATTTTTTCCACATGCATTGAATAAGCAATCCAGGAAAAAAAAAAAAAAAAGCACACGGTAGATACACTCAGCTGACAAATGGAGGAAAAAAATAAAGAGATAAACTAACTGTATCTTTATTTTTGTCAAGTTTTAATACAAACAAACATAAGTGAATCCCAGAAAGTCAGCAAAAACTGTCTGAAGCCAAGCTGGATTTTCCTGCCTTGGACCAGAAGAGGGAACATTACTTGGACTTAAGGTCTGCCCCACTTAGAGGTTACATCGCTCTTGCTTAATGAGGTGTGCAAACACAGTAACTCTGTGCATAGCACTTTGACAATAAAAGGTTGCTCATTACATGGCTGGTTTTTATCTTAAGGATTATTTATGAGTCAGAATCACAGCAGACGTTCGAGGCACATAGAACTGCTGAGGACTACTCAGGCGTTTGCAGGCAACCACCACACTCCACTAAACTTTAAACCTACAGCAAGAAGCCAAAGCACATAGCATGTGCCACAGGTGGATAGATTTCTGTGACTACTACGCAAGAGCAACCGGACGTATCTTTGGCATGGGAGGAACTACAGAAGCAAAAGCTATGGCACAGGGCGTGCAGGGCAGTGCAGAGCTAGCCTTTGCTGTAGCACCTGTCTGGCTCAGGAAAGACTTCAACCTCACACAGCGTTCTCCCCCAAGTCATGCCAGCCTTGGGCCAAACAAAAGCAAAAACCCAACACACACACAGAGCTAGCCTGCAGCTAGAGAGTATCCATGCAGTGGGTTTCAGGGGCTCCCTCTTCATTGGCCTGTTCGGTGTTGAAGTGTTGCAATTCCTTCCACCTCAACTTCCACCGTACCTCTTCTGTTATCCCTCCCCCATGCTTTTTCTTGCTCCCTGTTACTAACTTTCCTCCTTGCTATGTCCATTTCAAAAATGACAGAGCACAGATGACATTGGTGTCACATTTTTCCTTTTTTCATCAGGTCTCCCTTGTAGTAGAAAGCTCTACTACTAAGCTCTCTGCAGCAGGTTCAACCTACTAAACTGTAGTTGTGCAACAACAGATGCTCCCAGTACTGCCAGACTGCGGGTGACTTGCTTAGAAACACTCACCAGCGGGCTTCTGTGAGCACATCTCCAACTCCGATCCAAAGATCATGAACTTGCATATAATCAAGTCAGCATTTCTTTTCATGGTTTCAACAATCATATTTATTCCTTGGTTTAAAAGGTTTTGGTTCAACAGTTTTATAAACAGACTTCACAAAATGTGCAATATTTATAAACATAGTTCTTAGTTGCAGTGGTAGTAAGAATCTTTACTTTCATTGTAAAGTTCACTTCGGTTACACAACACAAGGTTGGTTTTGTTCCCTCTCTTCCCCCCACCCCAATTGGCACTTCATTATAAATTGGAGAAACTTTAAAAAGACAAAAAGTTAATCTAAGCATGATGTTATAAGCACCTTGCCACAGTATTACATTCTAATAAGGCAAATTTTTGTTTTGTAAAGTCTGATTGTGCAATTCAAAGACCTATAAAAGGTGACAGGCATGCCAGCCTTCTCCTATAAGGAACAGGCCTTCATTTTTACTTCAAAGTTTTCACCCCTCTGCACCACTCCCCTTAAAAAAAGTACAGCTGATAATACAGCAGAGTATACCCTTTACAGGGTGAAAGGAAATTACAGTAGACAAAGGCTGAAAACACAGTGCATAGTAGACAAAATAAGACTGTTCTTAAAAATAAAATAAAAAAGAAATAGAAGAAGAAAAGGGAACTGAACAACAAGCAACAATGGAATTTTTCTAGTGGAAGAGGATTTTGGGGCTTCATAAATAAGTGGAAAATTACTAAAATACTTTGCTATATAATATAAAAAGGCGCAAAGTGTTTTCCAGTTGTCACCTAAGCTCTAGATGCAACTTTGTAGGAGTAAGTATTTGGAGGCAGCTTTGAGCTCTGAGTGGTACAGGCATTCCAGCAGGGTAACGCTGCCAACAGCAGAAGAAATCCACCCAGTAAGACGCAAAAGCCACTGAAATAGAATGCAGTGTCATACTCCTGCGTCCAGTCGTAAAACCAACCTGAGGGTGAAAATAAGAGAGAAGCGCATCAGTGAGAAGTTAAATGTAACACAGCACTGTAAGTTAGAGAAACATCATTAAAAAAACCAACAACAACAAAAAAAGGCCAAATCTAAAATGCAGCTTGACCACTTAGACGTGAAATGTGCTTTTCATCAAAGCCAAAACAAGAATACAATCAGCTTGGCCAGCTCAAGCAAAACAGGCTTTAATTTTTGTTGAAGATTTTGATTTCATCTTTCCATTATTACTAGGACCAACTAGAACTACTTGCATGCAAATTAATTCTGCCTGGTCCTGACAAGCTCATGTTCATTTTATAGTGTCTACCTTGATCTTACCTACAATTGGTGGTCCGAGGCTATTTCCAAGTCCAGCAAAGAACATCAATATCCCATACGCATGAGTCAGTTTCTCAATTCCCACAGTCTTTGTTGTTACATATGGAAAAATTGACCAGTTCCCAGTCAGAAAACCCAAAATCCCAGAAAGCATCGCTAATGTAAGGTAACTTTTGGCAAATGGAATTGCAAACAAGGCCACTCCTGTCATTAGTAAGGTAGTTACATATAGATATAAAGTGTTAACCCACTTAAAATCTGCCAATATTCCTAAAGTAAGTTTGCCAACAGCGGTCATAATGCCTATAATGGAAATAAGGGGCATATGATAGTCATCTTCATTAATGTTTGCACTTCTTGCTACATCTTCCATGAGCAGAGAAGGAGGAAATCCACCAATATCAAAGAGCAAGATGGCAACAAAGAGAGCTGAAAATACTTTGTTCTTAAAAAGAACCACGGTTTCCTCCCAGTAGTTCAAATAGAGCTGCCACTTCCTTTTGGCGAGTTGCTTGCAGAAGTTTGTCTGTTCTACAACTTTCTTTTTATAAGTGTCTTTCTCATTTACATTTATTGAGCTTAATACATTCTTATTTAAAATGGTATCCTGTTTGTAATCAGGTATATTGTTCGCACATTTTTCATCAACGTAGCCCTTTTCAAGGATGCTTATATTTTCTTCAACAGTCTTTTCTTTTTCATGGTAAACAAAAAATTGATCTGGAACTTTGTCTACACATGTTTTTTCTGGTGGAGGGGAATCAAATGACTCCAACGGTCTCATTAGGCTGCCACATGCTAATATATTTAGAGACAGTGCGCCAACTATTAGCAGACAACCATCCAGTCCATATAGATCAATAAGCTCTCTTTGCAATGCTGCATATATAAAGAGTCCAACACTTGAGCCTATAAAAGGAAAATAAGATCAGTTTAAACTCAAGAACTGAGAACATTCTTCAACACTAGCAAACTTCTACATTTCAGCAGCTACAAATATACTGTCATAGGAATGGTAAGTCATTTGTGCTCCTCCCTCCCCAGTCAATGAACTGGTAAAGTTACCATCCCTCCTGAAGTTACAGTTTCTTTATTGAGTATGCACAAAATAAAAAGCCTTTCAAAATGTCTGAACAACTTATGATGATTAACACTAGCAGACACTTTAGAAACAAGTAGGATCAATACTATATCTGATGAAAAACATCAAAGAACTATTAAGCCATCCTTCTGCCATGCAGTCACATATGTGTATCCCTTCAGGTACCATTTTGTGTTAGCACAGTTAGAATTTCACACACCAACAATTTCCCCTTTCTCCTCCTCACTGCCACCTTCCTCCTCTAAGGCAGGAACAGACCAGGGGTTCACCAAGAGCCCTCCTAGAAACAGCCCTTGACTGCTTGGTGTTTAAGGAAGGGGGCTTACATGGTGGGATTTTACTCCAAAGGCATTTCTGAAGCTCTGCAGGGCCAAACATGCATTTGAGAAATTCAGCTATTCAGAAGAAAACACTGAAGAGTAAGCAATTACTGTGAACACAAGCATTTTATGCAATCCCACCAATTTAAAGAAAAAGCTCTCAGTTGAAGTGAGCGTAGATCCATTGTAATCTATGGATGTCCACTCACAAATACAGAGCATTGGTTTTTCAAGTCAATTTAAAGACAAACTTTAAATTAAAAAGAGTTGCTGAAGACTGTCTCTAGGTTATATTAAAGCCATTTTTATACTTCAGTGATAAACATAGGAAAAGATAATTATAACATTCAGATCTGTTGTCTTCCAGATACTAAAATTAACCAGGGCTCAATAAGATCAGGCCTTAAGGCAAACCACCTGGAATCCCAAAAAAGCCACTGAAAATAATTCCAAGGAACATTTCTGCAGAAGTCCCCCTTTATTCCATTGGTGTGGATCTGGCATTAATATCTCACAACACTGACTGTACTGACCAGGCCTCTCCTCACTAACAGCTACTTGAGAATTTTCCTTGTATTATCAGAGGTTCATTTTTCTAGGATCCGTTTAACATACATGGACAAAAAGCTGGGATGAGCTTTAGGAAGATTCCAAATTTAGTCTCCTTTTAGATTGAAAATGAAAAATTATTAAACATGTAAGCCCAGACTTCAGCTACTCCTTTAAAGATACAGCTAATGTTGAGGTTATAGTGATCCAGTATTTACATCCTGCATCTCCAACCTCTTTCTCACCTCTGATCTTGTGTAAGAAAGAAGACAGCTCTATGGAAAGTTTCCCCTCTCATCACCCATGGCATACAGCCCAAGCTACTCATGAGTCTGCTTTCATTTTAGTGAATATCCTTTTCTCATCTGTATGGATAACCCACACCATACACCTGCAAGTGTAGTTACTATTTTATCTGAAGCCTGATTTTATCTGTTTATTGCTACTGCTGTTTTGACTTAAGAAGTACTTCAGGAAGTAACTGAGAAAAGTATAATCTCCTGGTTTTTATTGCCAAGGTAATGGTAGCTCTATCAGAGTTGAAAAGTGAGACAGAATGACAATTAAAAGTCATACCTGTTGAAATCAGACCAAGTGCAAGGCCTCTGCGTTTGTCAAAATAGTGGCAAGTGATGGTAACTGTTGCGGTATACAAAAGGCCACATCCAAGCCCTTGAGAAAAAGAGTTAGAAATAAAGCATGCAACATACTCTGGGAAATGAATGCCCCTTCTTATTCCCCAGATAATACAGTAGTGTACCCTAGGCACAGAGGTACCTTTTAACTCTGGCTCAGCACCAGCCACACCAGCCTCATAGTGACAGGGCCTTTAGGCTGCCTGCACTGTCCCATCTCCCCCAGCCATCCCCGGCTGCAGAACCTGCGTGGAGCAGGCTGGGTTTGAGGAGTTCACCAGCTCAGGTTCTGTGCTACGTGGAAGGGTTACATGGCTTTCAGGCCAGCAGCTGGCCCCAGAAAAGAGCAGAACTGTGTCCACATGGCACTGTGCCCGAGCCAGCACACTGCTGGGTGCCTGCTGGCCAGAGAGGTGCCCGGATTCCTGACACAGTTAATTTGATAAACCACCCACAGCAGCCCTCTGCAGCACAGAGGGGCAGGTCACCACCTGCCAGGAGAACAGGACATTCATGCCTTTAGCACAGCGTTTTAGGTTGAATCCAGTTACGTGGAGAACAACATTGCTCCCTAATGATCCCTAATTTATCAAATTAGAATGAGTACATGACAAAACTCCTGAAGAGATGTTATTCCTTTAAGACTGGCACTTCACCCCCGCAGAAGACCTGCTTGATTCCACACCTTAGGTAAAACCTCAGCTTCTCCATCTCTAACAATCACGTCAACAGAGGACAAACTGTTTTCAAACCCTGATGAACATATGCATTACCTTTATCTTTCACTACATGGTAACAGTCTGCCTGTGCAACACCCCTCCCCGCCCCAAAGTAAAGTATTCCTTGATAAATCAAGTCCCAGACTGCTGCTGCCTCTGTGAATCAGCTTCCCATTTCAGATTCATAAACCAAGACTGAAAATAATAAAATTAAGTCTCTATAAGAAGGAGAAGTGTTTCTTACCAACAACAATCCCATATGAAATATATAGAAAGTATATGTTAGGTGCAAAACTGCTCATCATGAGGCCCCCGGCCACCATAAAGCCACTGAAAATTGCTACTGGTCTTGCTCCAAAAGATGATACGCATATACTGCAGACAGGACCTAGATAGAGGACAAGCAGAAAAAACATTCCTAGTAAATAGCAGCACCAGTAAGAACTTCTAAAAAATCTCAGTCTATGGAAATGTTTCTTGAGACAATTATTTATATTTACAGGATTCTTTAAAAGAGTCAGTTACAAAAAACCATACAAGATCAGGCTTGCAAGATTTTTGCTCAAGGAGAAACTGACATCAAGACCACGAAATGGTACCAAGGTTGGGAGGGAGAGAGCAAGCAAAACATTCTTTAAATACAGGATGATACATACATACTAGACTGTAACACTGTCACTGCACACCTAAGGACTTGTACAAAGGTTCTGAAAAGAATCTTCCTCTTTAGGTACCAAAAGAAGTTAGACCATCAGCCAGGTTTTAACTATGCGGATATTTTTTGACAGAGCCCAAAAAACTGTGTTTCAGAAAAGACAGTATCGGTATTCATCTTGATATAAGATGAGATTTATAAAACTGAAATGGAAAATAGTAACTTCTGATCATAATCATGGTAAGAATGCCACCTGCTGCTGTCACAGAGGAAATATCTGCTGATATACCAGATAAAGACAAACAGTACTCTTCCCTAATCTTCTAGGGAATTAAATACCTGCTAGTTAGTATTCTACCAAATAACTGTTTACTACTTATCTTGGTTTCTACTGTAAAACTATGGAAACTAGAAGGCATTTATTGAGAACGTCCAGAGCAATGTTCATGAAGTTTGGAAGAGGTTTCTTCCTCTCCTTACCCGCCCAATATGTCTTGGTTGGTTAGTTGTTCAAGAACAAAGTGCAGGCAACATTCATACTCTGCCTCTGCTCAGCCAGTTCTCCCCTCACAGAAGTTGTACAACAAGCACTTATTTTCAGTTGTGTGACCTGGAATACACCTTTTAGTCTGAAGTAGTGTGCAAGCTTGGTGCCTTGCATAAAGAAGCGACCAGCAAGGAACTTGGCTTGCAAAAGACAATCTCTCATCTGAAACCCTGCAGTGCCAAACATTCATGCATAGACTTATATATTAGCCCCAAGATCCCAAACTCAGCAACTCTGAGATTAGAAGTTAGATACACAGATGAATGACATTATTTAAAAACCAACAACCCCCCCACCACCACCACTTTTGTATCTCATTCGCAGTGATACAAAGACACTCCATGGTCAAAACAATCTGCAAAAGCAGTAACTTTGGAATCTGCCGTTTGTTAAGGTTGGTCCTCCCTGACTCACACATAACTGAGATTCCCAACAGATGGGCGATGAGCCCAGAGAGGTGATATGAGGTGAACAACAGTTGGAGCTGAGGACGGTGCTTGCCTGGGTTTGCAGACAGGAGCTAGCAGCTGGGAATGTAGGCAAGATTTTTGTGTGGTTACTGGCCCTGGGACAAGCAGTTCTGGCAGGCAGGAGCACAGACTCGTTAGCAGGTGAAATGATTCTCAAAGGCAAGGCAGGTCAGAACTTTTGCCCTACGTAAGAGCTATCTACCTAGGGAACGTAAAGGGAAGCAAGACTGAATTGGGGCTCACCCAGGCAAAGAGTCAGAGTTAAAGAAGAATCGAGAAAAATCTTCTGGGGAAGTGGGGCTTATTTGGATTTTGGAAACGATGAAAAAGGAAGATGTAAGCGCTCGCTGCTTCTCAAGAGTCAGCACGCTGTGGGAATGAAAGACAGCCAGAATAACTTGGGCAGAGTAGCTTGCCGAGAACAAAAGCTGAGAGTGTTAGATCACTGCCGATTCTTAGAATTAATTATTAGAACTGGCAAATTAAGATTGGTATGTTTCCTAAAACCACGGGATTTAAAAATAAACAAAGGATTGAATCTGTATTACATAAAAAATTCTTTTACACTATAAGAACATTAGGTAGTGATAACATAATTCAATTAAGCAGAGGAATTTGCACTCTTTCTATTCTTTATTTCTCACCCACTACCTTGCTAAAGCAAACAGTATTTCCCTTCCACCTGCCCTCTATATTTCAACACAGCTACTTTCAGAACATCTCTGTCCAGCCTGGGGTAGTGGGACTGGTACAGACGGCACTGATTGCTACTAGAGGATCCAAGGTGAAGCTGGACCCTCTGACCCCGAGCCAGGACAAGGGAGATACAGAGCTGAAAAACACGTCTCCATAATCTGACAAGGACAGTCTCCTCTGGAACACCATCAAAAGCATCTCTGACAGGGTCCAAGGAGATGCTCTTCCAGTTTCTCCCACTTACAAAAAATAATCCCAAAGAAGAACAGGAAGTACAAAGAGATCTTTTTGCTCTGACATGGAAAACAACCTGCACAAAACTGAAGAACCTGCTCCAATAAGCTCAGTATTAATGTGTCATCTCACACAGCAAGAGATCTGGCAGCTCAGCAATGACCCTGTTTATAAGAAGGAGCGCCAGTATAAGTATTAAAATAGTTATTATAGGTTTCCAGGACGAGAAGAAAAACAGCTCCATCTTCCCGTTCACACTAGGCCCTACTTTCATACTCCCCTCATTGTACTGCTAGAAAATAAAAGTCACAAAAGAAAACCCCCATGACAGTCAGCATCTTTGTTCTTTTCCCTGCCTCCTCGCATTCCTCCTCTTTCTCTGTTTCCCAAAGAGCTGGCATTTTTTTTTTTACCAGGCACAGTACCTTTGGTTATTACCATGGTATTTGCACAGTTCACTGTACACAAACATGTTATTCTCTACAAGTAACTCAAGCACAATGGGTTCAAGGCAGTTAATTCTGGTCAAACATTCAACTTCCCCAGAGTGGGACTGAGACTTGCTCTGTGAACTCCTGCCCTGTGGATTTTGTTCAAAGTGGACATTCTGAAGAATGTAAGAGTCTACATACAGCGGCATAGGAAACAGCTCTTCAGGCAGTATAAGGGTTTTCATTTCGTTGACTCTCTTTCAGAAAGATCCTTCCATTGATAATGTATTTCTCATCATAACGTGAACAACAAAAATAAAATCCCAGTGGCAATCCTCAATAGTAAGCATGGAAAATGGCTTTTAAGCCAGCATTTTGTTCAGTTTGCCAAGCAACTCCAGGGGTTAGCACTGGTATTAGAATAATATTTGAAGACATTGATAAACATTTACCTCTTTTACAAATAAAATCTCTGGGGCTTTTTTTCTTCCAAATGATGTATCTTAAAACTAGACCAAACTCTGTCAAAAAAAGATAGCAGCCCAGTTTATAAGAATAACAGCTACCTCTAGGAAAAAAAACTGTATTGTTCTGAAAGACTTAGAAGCCAGCACAGGCAAAGCCACCGCTCTTCTGCACACAACTTGTCAAGGCTTGGCAGCCAGTAATACAATTACCAGGCTCTGCAGTGGAGCAGTCAAGAAGATCCCTAGACAAAATGGGAAGAAACAGCAGAAAGAAGATGGGTTCTCACAGTAGATCTTCATGCAGAGAGACCAAAGAGGAAGAACTCCTAGGAAGAATCATTTGTACATTGATATTTTCATTAAGATTTTTTTGAATAAAAGACTTTACCCTCAGTGAGACCTGGATGTGACATTGAGTCCTTCCTGAGATGTGAAAACAAGCCATCTGCTGCTCACACAGGAACTTTACAACTACCGCAATCTTCTGATCTCCTGACAAGTACAAAGTCGTTTTGTTTAACAAACATAAAGAACTAAGACTCTCTTCCTCAACCTTCTCACATGAAGAGAAAAATTCTGCAAACTAACACTCCCTTCCCTCCACTCGCCCATCTCAAGGGTCTTCCCTCCTTCACCTCATAGGCATACAAAACCTTTTGTTAAACAAACAATACAGGACAACTGAGTTCTTTTTCTTATCACCTGCATTAATCTGACCCACCCTACTTGCTAGTATCTGTTCAAGCCTGTTGAAACTGCAGAGTAGAAGCAATGCTCATGGACTGCACATAAAATCCACTGGACAGAACACAAGAATATTTTTTGCATATTAAATGCATTGCTAAAACCTGGTCATAATAAATATAATATTCTCCAAGTGTTTGTACTTTGGATAAGAATATAGCTCAGAAAAAGCCTTTTTACACTGAACAGCAACCAACTCCCAACGGGTTGAAAGGACTGCTCCTTTCTGATAAAGTTATTATATGAACTAGGCTCCTCTTCAGAGGAATCTTTGGGACACCCTCTCCACTGCCCACAGACTATACTTCCATAGTTTACAGCAGGGGCTACCTATGTGCAAGGTTTTTGTCCAAAAGTGTGTAGATGCTGCAAGTTGAAAGTTGTAAAAATATTGCTTGAAAACACAAAATTAAGCTTTTTAAACATTTAACACTGAACGCCTCAGATCAGCAGAAACACCCCATTAATTTATCAAGACATGCCTTTCAAGGGAGAATCTTCCCTTTGTTCCTTCTCCATTAATAAAGGGAAGTTGGAATGGGAGACATATTGCTGATGTCTCCTGCTATGCCAAATACTGTGAAGTCAACTCTTACTATAAACAGCTTTGGTGCCAATTACGGGCACCAAGGTTCTTGTCTGTTTTGCTTTTAACAAGTGTAACAGATCAAATTTAATTTCAGGCCCGAAATGGATGTAAAATTAAGACCACGTGGTGCAGGAGAAACGCATGATCTTCAACAACATAACAAATAGCCTTCTCTGGCCGCTTTTAGTAGGGGAAACATGCTGAGCTCTTTCAATTTCTTCCTATGCAACAAGCCCTACATCGTCCATGGAGCCATTTGCCGCATCCCCTATAGCCTGACCAGCGTTATGACACCTAGTATGGTAGGGGAGGTCTCACCACAGCCCTGTACAATAACACTGATGCTTTTCTTTCACCGTTTTAGGCACATTTCTTCCAATACACTGTAAGGTCACATCACAGAAAGTTGTAACTCAAGTCATCCTGCAAGGAAGAGATCAACCTGTCCCATTCCCTTTTCCAGCTGATGAGCTGTACAGTCCAGCTCAGGGCTGAACGCTGGCCTTAGCAACACTGTCTGTGCTGCAAGCAAGAGGACAGAAATCAAACACCGGGTGGCTCGGAAATTCATCTCAATAAACAAGGTGCTGTACTGGGTTTCTATGTCTCGAGTCTAAGTTTAGCTCTCACACAAGTCATAAGTAAACATTGTAGAAAGGATACCAATACAGCAAATGTGAAAGGACTCACCAGCATCAGCTACTTTAAAAAACGTTCAAGACTACATGTACAGAGGGAAGGGGAGAAGACACAGTGAACCTTTTTCTGTGCCAGCTGGCATACATATAAGGACATCTTCTTCTTTTTGGTGAAATTACAGTACTAATACAGCAAAGTCACTGGACCTACCTTCCACTGTTACAGAAGCTAGCTAACGTGATTTCCAGTGCTATCAGTGAGAAAAGTCTTCCTTAAGAAAGTGGACACTAACTTATTTCCTGTATGTAGCTGCAAATCTACCATAACTGCCATTCTTCTCCCAGTTTGGCATCTACAGCTTCAGAAAGGTGATGTTAAATTGGAGAGGGCTCACAGAAGAGTCTAAATGGCTCTTCAGAAGAGCCTTAATTAAAAGAGCGGAAGTCTCTTGTATCAACGGCAAAACGACTGTATCAAGGCACAGGCTTAAAAGAAAATTTAGAAGTAATTTGATTGCAGTCTCTAGACATACACCGCACTTATTCAGAGACACTTCAAAATATACCACTTAAAGCTAACATTATTCATCAGCTGAAAACTAAAACCAAGCAACTTGTATCATAAGATTACATACTTTTAAGGAGGGAATTAACTACTGAGAAAAGCTGTAAGAGAGAGAGAATGCACTAAACAAACATGTTCTAAATCAAATGAGAATTACAGTATTTTCTGCATGCAACATGGATTGCTTTAAGAGTACCAATACTTGAAAATACATCTTTGGATAACTAGATCAGAGACTGGAAACCAAAACAAAGGAGGAGAAGGGAAAGAACAACGAATACTAGAAGAGTCAAGCTAGGAACAGTAAAAGGCAAGGGGACTGCCGAAAGGCTTTGGGGTGAAGCTGTCCTGTTACTAGCATCCATACATGCAATATTGCTGCTCAAATCAGCTTGCTTGGGGAGATTGTTAAGTTATTAAGTTACTGATAATATCTTTTCACATACATGAAAATAGGCTAATTTAGAAAAATTCAATTAGCCCGATCATCTACTTAACATAGGCTACAACACACAATGGTCCCACCTGGGCTATAATACTGGAACCTGCAATAGCAGAAATAAGAACAGAAGCAAGTTCTCTTTTCCTATATTCATGAAAAGGGCCTAACTTTGCAATGTGTTATTTCAATGGTTTTGCACTGAAAACACGTATGTTCTTTACACTAGGGACTAGGTCTGAAAAAGGCCTGCTATGAAAACTGCATGAAAATTGTAACTTGTCAAGAGCATTCCAGTTTTAGGTAGAGGTTATGACAGTTATAGTGTCCCTCCAAGTTTACTTTAAGTAAAGTTATCATTAAGGTCAGATCCCAGCTTGATAAGACAGTGGGAGCTTCCATTTCAGATAAAGCAGAGAACATATATTTTGTTTTCAGTAAACTCTGATAACATCAATGCAATTAAAAGGCCCTTGCTGTCCTTTTCTTTAAAGGCATTAAATGTAAGAACGATTACTAAGCTTCCAAATCCTAAACTGAAAGAATAAAAGTACACTGACAATGTTCCTCCTAACCTGTCAAAATTTCAAGTGATTTAATCATTCCATACCAAAATCAATTATAATAGTACCTTTTATTTGTATTATTCACTCGCTGAAGTTTCTATTTGCTATAAAGGACACTACTGACAATTGCTCACAGTGGCAAGACAGAAGACACTAAGAAATCTGGAAACTAGCATTGTGTTGACATACGAGAAACGGGGCTGAGGCTCTTGTCAGAGGAGTGAGACAGAGACTTCTGGTCTCCAGAGAGAGAGGGTTTTTCTTCACCCCTTCTCTTGCAATCCCTTTCTGCCTAGTTTTTCTTCAGTAACTATCTTGTTTAGCCTTTTTTTCCCCCCACTTCATTCTCTCACTCAAGTTTATTTAGGTCGTGATCCATTAATAATAGGAGTTAATGCCCTTAAAACAGGAAAATAAAAAAGTCTGATGGAAAAATAGTCTACAGTCCTTTGCGCACTTACACCCTGGGACTGAATATAGTCTTCTTGTGGTTAATGATACACCTGCCTTTGCCCATTTCTATTCTGCCTAGTGATATAAGACCCTAACACAAGTGTGACACCAGTATTTGGCCAGTTGTAGCATCATACAAAGCAGTGGTCTTTATTCAGGTCTGTATCACTATTTGAACATCAACTTTCTTTTAAGGAGAGATTTCATCAGAATCCTGAGCTGCATTTTGCCCGTTAAGCTATGTAATTGCTTTTGCCCGTAGCAATTTCTCTGCTAACAGGCAATTTTTTCCAGATTCAGCAAAAAGATAACAGTTCTCATGGTGAATCTTTGAAAAGCAGAAGTCAGTGATATTACCCAGTATAACACCCATGCTTGATATTAAAACAACAAAAACAAAATGGACCTACGGACTTTCAAAGTGGTGTTTTATTTCCGTAAATCCTACTGTTACTCTCCAAGTGACCATGTCTTACTAAAGAAAAGCTTCCAGTAAAGTTGTTTTATTTAATGCCACTGTTATCCATAACTTTCCAGGCTTCAAAGGGAGTTTTTTCCTCAAATAGTAGAAAAAAGCCCTCACCCACCCTAACTGGTGGGTTTACTTCTAGAGCTGAAAAATGAGTAACTGGTTTATTAATTGACTTTTTTTTTTCTTAAAGCACTTGAACCATTTCAGACTAACAGGTTGCTCTGATTTTAAAGATACTAATGCAAATGTTAGTCTTAAAGCCTCATTAAAAAAAATTTTAAAATTCCATCAACAAAATTACCATTCAGTTTCCCAGACAGAGTTTGGTTTTTCTAGTTTATTAAAATGCAATAATTTTCTAAGGGTAATATTTTTATTGCTCTTTTACCATTATATTGGTTTGGTTTATGTATAGTGGAACTACAAATGTCATCTTCTTACCCATCTTGACCTAAAAGAAAAATGCAGCATCCTCATTCCATGACTTGCAGCTGTCTTTAATATAATTCCAAAAGCACACACAGATGAAAGCATCTATTAGAAACAAACGTTTCTATTTAAGATAAATACTGCATCTACACTTACTGGCAAGCAATCCGATTCCATTTGCTAGTGATCCAACCCAAGCAGTCTTGCCTTTCCCTTCTCCAAAAGCATCCAGCCATTCTAAATACAAGACTCCCACCGCCAGCGGTGATCCATAACACAAGAACTGAGTAAAGAAGGAAACGACAACAATCACCCAGCCCCAGCCACCATCTGGTGGTTTCCGAAATTCCATCTTGTCAGATGAGTGCAGATGTACGGGCAGGACCTGTGTAAACAAAACCCAAACAGAACAGAGCATTAGAAACGTGACTGACCTAGGTCTGCTAATACAAGTGAGCTGTACAGAGAAGCACATATTCAAACAGAGGCTTATTTCAACCATCCTTCAAGAAATCTACGCAACACAGCATACAGGCAATGAAAATTAGTTACCGTTTGGTACTTCTACCTCTTCTGCATAACACAGGAACAGTACACAAAGCATTAGTAAGTCATACATACATCAGCACTGTATTACAGAAAGGGGGGACATTTCATTTGCTGAGTGTTAAAAAGGCTTTGTGAAGACCTCAGGCATTAATATCTGCCACAGTTCAACAAGAGAACCACATGGCCACCAGCTGTTAAGCCCTCAGATATCCTGAGTGAAGCGTATAGGCTTAAAGGATAAGAAAAGCTACAAGCATAAAACAAACTCAATAAATAATTTAGGATTTAAAAAAATTCACAAGTATAAAAATATTATTTCAAAGTAAAAAAAAAAAAAAATCTCTACTTAGTTGTAATCTCAGCAGTTTAGCAAGGTGTTTGCCACCAGATAGTGTACTCTGGGAGGGGCAGGCCAAGCGGAAGACTGAGATTCTGGAAATAGTAACAGTTTAGTACTCTGCTCTGTCAACAAGGTGCTGTGTAGAGGAGTGATGCATCCAAAAATCACTTTGTACATATTAGTAAGTGAAGTGAGTTCTAAAATTGTATACAGGTGTTGGCTTACATGTCAAGACATGACAGTATTAAACATGCACACAAAAATCTCCTATAACCTGTTACAGTGTCCGCTCTCTGCACAGTTTGCACACATCACCCTTCTCCAAACTGGTACTCACTTCTTGTGATTCCATAAATACCACCCTACTCCTTTGCATGGCAAGATCCATCACCCAGGCATATATGGCTTTGAATAACTGTCCTCAAACCTTCTCAAGACTAGTTTTTGAATGTAGGGACTGATGCCCCTAACATCTGGCAAAGAATTTAGAAGTTTCCAGGCTAAACTGCTTTGGAGTTCGGATGACTCCAACGATACGTGAGTCCCTATGCACACAACTAACCTGCCCTCCCTCTCTACAGGGAGCAATCTGCCGAAGTGATGATCACAAAACCCATGTTCTGTTCCTGGCTCTGTCACTAACCAGACGTGTGATTCTCAACAATTTTATTTCCTTTACCCTGTAAGACAGAAACAGATAAGATCTTACCCTGTTTTCTTCGTGAAATATTCTCAAGGACCATCTTCACACTACAGCTTACGCATTAAGACTGCTGCAGTAACAGTTCTGCTCTTGGAAACCCCAAGAAGCAAAGCAGAAAAATAAACGCATCTCACTGCCTGTTTGGCTTACAACCCAGAGGAGATGGAGTTCTTCAGCTTTTCAGTGAAAGGAAAAAAGTTACTGCTTTATGAAAGCAATGGTGTAATTGAGTAGACAATAACAGAACTTCCATTCAAGCTCTCCATACTCATTGATCAGGCAATATTTAAGAATTTGCATTGAATACTTGCAAAAAAGCTGCAGTATGAAATTTTGAGGAAAAATTACTATAGAGACATGAAAAAGGCCAGTTCTAGTTTACAGACACACTTAAATGTTACTTTGAGGGTAGATACTTACAGATGATGACACAAAAGTCTTTCAGCTCCCTACAAATGTACCTTCACGTGGCGACTCTACCTGCAGAAAAAGAGCAGCAAAGCAAGTTTTCAGCCGAAGTATCACTGCAACAGTGAACACAAGTCTGAAAAACTGGTGTCTTCACACTAAATTTCTTCTTTCTAATATCTTTTCAGAGGACCTTCAGAAGTAATCACGTTATCTCAGTGGAGAAATACTGATCTCCCCTCAATTAATTAACAGCTGACAGCAACCTTGAGCTCCAAAATAACAAAAGCATTGCCTACTAACGTAAAATAAACTTTGACATTCTAGGTCCTTTAGGAGTGATTTACAGTTTTAACATAATGACAGTCCTTCAAGATACAGTATTTCCAGTTACAAATGTTACAAAGTTATATGTTTCAGTTATGAATGTAAGCTCTGATTTATTTCCTCAAATGTCCGATAAGTGTCCCTTGATTACATCAGATGCAAGGGTGACAGCTGGGGTAGACAGAAATCGTACCATACCGTAAGGTATCAAAACATTAAAAAACTGCTTCTAAGTACTTTCCTGCAACAATAACCTTTATACAAAAGGGGATCCCCGTATTTCTACACAAAATATTTAAACTATAGGTATGCAGTCACCAAAAGAGCTGATGTATGCATCTCTCTGCGCATTAAATAAGCATAACTTGGCTTGTTTTGTCCCTGACCGGAGTAAAACTGGTGGAAATAAGTAACAGCTTCAAGAAAAAACACTTCCACTGAGAAGTGTCTTGCTCCACTGAGCAAGGAAGTTTTCAGAAACCCACTAAAATAATGGAAACACACAGTGAATAAACCTAACTCGTATTTGTTTAAAAAGTAATCTTTAGAAAACAAACACATTTTAGCTGTTATATTGATTTCTACTATATTGACGCCCTATAATTTGGCACAGAGACAACTCTGAGTTCAGTTCTGCTATTCTAAACATTTGATGGGGAGGAAGGGAGGGCAGGGCAGGGCAGGAGAGGAAAAAAGTTTTCGTAGTCTTAGGTCACATAGTCTTTTCTAACAGAAAGACTAAAAAAACTCTGGATCAGTTCCTCATCTGCTGCGAGTCTGCACGGCTTTATTGACTTTAACCAACTGCTCCCAACTTATGGCAGCAAAAGAGCTGACCTCCTACATCCTGACACATCCTATTTTGCACCACAGATCTCTTTTGCACCTTTTAGCTAAATAACAGGATTTTAGGTAGCAAAAACATCTCTATTTTCTAAACACTTCAAGCCATTTACAGTCTGTAATTGTCAAGCAAAAAGTGAAAACCACCGTCATTTTTTCCCCCAGAAATCATCCTCAAAGTGAAAACAGATCTATGATGTCCCAGAGTTTCTTTTTAAGAGACAACATGACCTGGCTTTTCCTTCCCTTTCTTGCAGGTTGCTCCTTCACCTCACACCACTGTGTGCCTATTACCTAAAATAAGGCATATTTTCTAACTTCCCTGAAGGGCCGTTCCCCAGAGCCCTCTGCTACGATACATGGTTAAAGATGTCCCAGTCAACCAAACCGCTGCTGGGACCATGGATATCAATACACCTTTTACTGGTACCTTATTTAGTGCCTCCCTGAAAATGACAAGTTGTAGTACAAAAGCTTAGTAGCACGGACAAGAGCCGACAGTAGGAACTAAACCGTCACTACTCCCCACGCTGCCTGCATGGGCATCAGATCTGTGCATCGACTTGGGAGGGATCCAAAGTGCCTTTTACTATTTTCTGTCTGTGTGGAAGGAGGATACAGACTGTACAGATACACGTGATCATCAAAAATAAAGAAGCAGAAACACATACAGAAAAGAGCACTTAACAGTTTTGTTTTCTCTTGGAACCAGCCAGGAAGACTTGTGTGATCCTGGAAAGAGATGAACAACCATGGGTTTAAGATTCAAGTGGGAACCACTTCACAAATCTTACTGTTCACAAAACCTAAGGATGTTGTTTCAGACTCCAGGAAACCTAGTCACTTCAAAAACACTGATATGGAGAAATGAAACATAAAGAATTAAACAGTAACTTAAGGTTTGGTCAGAAAAAGCTTTTCAGCGAGTTGTACTCACTGTGAGTAAGAATCAGAGGAAGAGAGCTGCTTGATGAAAGCCTTTACAACAACAACAAAAATAAACTCTAGAGAACGAACTGAACAACAACAGTTTTAATAAGGAAAGAGAGAGGTGTCTGGCTGCAACTATTTTATTTTATCTAAGCAGCTTTATCACAGTATCGAGCTCTTTTTCTATAAATCTTAAAATTTGGCTTAAAGACGACAGAGGAGTACAAAAAAAGAATCGGTCTCAAGAACAGGAGTACGACCGAAACGTTAGCCCTCAGCACAGAAACTCGTATTAATCTGTGGGAAAGGGAATCTTGAGAAAGACAGTAGCAATACGACTGTTTCCAGTTTGTTATTTGTGCAACCGGAGTCTGGTTAAGTATGCTGCTTTCTGCAAGCAGCACATGGCTGCAAAGAAAGCCGACGTCAGCAGAATAACTGTGTGTTTAACACTCAGCTATTCCAGTTTTGCAAGGCACTGGTACAAATTAAGACAGTACCAGCCAGAATGGTAACATCCCTCATTTTAAGTTGAACTAGATTTCACGTAAATTTCTATTTATTTTTCAGGCAATGTTCTTCCAATTATCATCTGAAGTTTCTGCTACCCTTAGCTTGCAAGTAACACCTAGAGTGTTAGAGCGGCAGTGATACATTACACTTTTTAACATGTTCATTGTATCTAAATGCCTGCATATATACCGACATGACGGTATAAGCATTGTATTAAATGCACTGAAAAAGACGCATCTGTACTTTGATGACATTGGACTTTAACTCATGTTCTAACTACAGTAGCTGCCCATGTTTAAATATTTGTCCAAGTTCTTTCACACTGAATATATATATATATATATATATATATATATATATTTCCCTCTCATTTCTCAGCATCCAGGTCTACCTATTTCTCATGCTCCTCTACTTTCCCTTTTGTAAGTTATGCAAGAGGCTCATCAACATAAATATTTCCTTCCATTTCTGCCTGATAAGGGAAGAAGCGTGGAGTTTAAAAGAAAACAAAATACCAGAACAAAACTTACTGATAACATAATAACGTTTTTCCATTGTGCAAAATAAGCTCACATAAAGAAGCATCAACCAGGGCAGCACATAAACCCACCAGCTTTGTACAAATCTGTCAGCTCAGCAGAACCAGTCCTACCTGTTTCCAGAGCCTCACTGCCCCAGAGGGGATAGAAACCCCCTCCCCCCCCCCCCCCCCCCGCAAGACACTAGCACGCATTCATAGAGACAGTTGTAAGCCGGCGCTGCTATAAACCACCAGACAACTTGATTTACCAGAGGAGAACTCCTCTGCAAAACGAGAGCGCGGTGTGCGCCGCCTTACGCATCACAACCTGCGAGGGGTCCCCTTGGCGTCCGCTCTCTCAACCGGTCCGCGTCCCTTGGCCAGGTCCTCCGTGGGGATGGATGGGCTCTTATAGCCCCCAGCTTGCCTCGCCTCTCCCCGTGCTCCCGGGGTCCAGCCCACACCCCCGCTCCAGAGGACTGCGTTACACATTGACGCCTTCCACCTCCAGACCCGTTTCAACAGGAAGCGCTCATCCGCGCAGCAACGCGCGCTGAGATGACTGAAGGTCGTCCCCACCGGCCCCATGCCACGCACACAGCGAGACAGGGTCGCGCCACGCTGCCCCACTCCCGGGCAGCCGCGGCCTCCGAGACGGGCACCCGCAACGGGCACGCACCGATGCTGACAGGCGCCCGCTGCCATGTGCCCACAGCAGGCACCGACGCCGCGACACCGCTGGGTGCCCACAGTGGATGCCAGCAGGCACCCACAAGGGACACCAGGAGGTACCCGCAGCCAGCACCGAGGGGTGGACGTCGATGGGCACCACAAGGGACGACGCTGCCCCGGCGGGCACCCAGGGGTGACGGCAGGTCCTGAGCCAGCTCCTTTCCGCGAAGCCCCGGCGCTGCGGAGGCCCCTGCAGAGCCCCCTCAGGGCCACCGGCCTGGCCCGGCCGCCCCCCGCACCGACACCCGGAGCCGGGACAGCCCCGCGAGGCCTCTCACCGGAGAGCCGGGCCGACCCGGGTGGCGGCGGCGGCCCCGGTGGGGGGCGGCGGCGGCCCCGGTGGGGGACCCCATCGCCCCCCCGCGGCTCCTGCCGGCCCGGCCCCCTCGTCCCCCTCACCCGCGACCCGGCGGCGCCCCACGCGGGCGGCCCGCGGTCCCCCACGGCCCGGCCGGAGCCCGGGTCCCCCCGAGGCGGCGCCGTCCCCGTTACCTGCGCCCCGCGCCGGTGGCAGCGGGCGGCCCGTGGGGCGGGGGCGGCCGGGCGGGGGGCAGGAGCCGCCCCCGGCGACCCGGGGCAGCCCCGCATCCCCGGCGCGGCGCGGCGCGGCGGGGCGGGGCGCGGCCGCGGCCGGTGCCGGCACGAACCGGTTGTAACTCGGGCGGGGGGAGGAGCCGCCGGGGGCCGCCACCGCCTCCGCCCGCAGCCCCGGGGCGGGGGGGGCTGGCCCGGCCCCCGCCCCTCGGGGCAGGCGTGGGGCGGCCGCTCACCCCTCGGCCCTCCTCCTCCTCCTCCTGCTGCTCCGCGGGCGGACCCCGGCCTCGCCGCCTCCCTCCGCTCCGCTCTCGCCGGGGAGAGGCGGACCCCGGTCCCTGGCCGAGGGCCGCCGCCAGCCTGGGGCCGGGCGGCCGCAGCGGAGCCGGGGCAGGAGCCGTCCTCGTCCCCCGCGCAGCGGCGGGGCCGCGGGGGAGCGGCGCTCACCGTGGTGTCCCGCCGCTCGGCCCGCCGGGTGCCCCTGCCCGTCCCCAGCGCCAGCCCCACCGCCCCGGGTGAGGGCCTAGCTCCAAGGCACGATAAAAGCCCCCTACCACCATCCCCCGCGCCTTTTATTCGCATGCCCACGCTGAAGCCCGGAAGGCAGGAGCAGGACCGCAGCTCCCTCAGGCATACCGCAGCGGCTTTGAATCTGCTCGGGTACCAAAGGCAGCGTAACCGCTGCAGGACGGGGATGGGCGCTGGCTCCCCGCCTGCATCGTTGCCCAAAGGCCACAAACTTGCACTGCAAAGAGCGATGCAGGCACCATACATGCAGCACTGCTCCCCCACCCTGCTAGCTGAGGTAAGAGACAACTCACTTTTCGATCAGCGTAGCCGCTGCCTTTAGAGGCAGTGTCATTAGAGCCCTAGCCCAGATCAGTGTGCATGGCACGTACAGCGCTGTTAGACATGACAAGGTAGCTGTCAACTCACACGAGTTCAGCCGCCTGCGACTTTCACCCTCCAGACTGCAAAATTTGTTGCAGAAGCTGACTGAATACTCAGCAAGTATCAGGCTCTACCCAGGGCTGTGTGTTCAGTGTGACAGCTCTGTGCTATCTCTACCCAATTAGGTCAGCTCAGGTACCCACACAAGCTGCAGGTGGAAATACAAACATTACCAGAATTGAGTGAAATTCTGAGAGCTGAAATATTCTTAGAGCTGAAATTCTGAAGCAATCTCAGGTGTTTACAGCCCATGCAATTCCTACAGGTATGGCATAACTCCCCTTTCAGACCTGCGGTCCAGATTTACTCCTCTATGCAATATTTACAAAGCTTCATGTACTTCAAGTATCTTTTAAAGTGCCTAGACCCACCTCACAGTGTTCAGGCAAATACTAAAATGAATACTTGCTACTGGAAGGACTGACAGAAGAATGATACAAACTCAAGACTCACTTCTAAGACATCTCTGAAGTAAGAAGGCCTCAGGTGGCATACGGTTCAATTTTGGGTATCTCATGTCAAAAAGGGCAGCCAACTGAAAAGAAGAGAACAGGAACCGTCAGAGCTCTAGAAAACTGATCCAGGGAGGAGAACTGAAATAAATGGCATTTAACCTAGAGAGAAGGCAGAGGGGAACCATAACAACATTCTTCAAGAACTATAAGGAGTTATTGCAAAGGGAAAGGAATGAATTGTTCCGCATACACATTAGACAGCTAGAAGAGGTGAGTGGGCTTAAACTCCATCAAGAGATATTGCTTTAGATATTAGGAAAAGCAAGGCTAGCTTGGCACTGGCAGAGATTTCTCTGGGAGAGTGCAGCATTTGGGGAACACACATGCACCAGGTTGCCGAAACAAGAAATGACTGAAGACAGCTGCTCAGATAGTAAACAGCCTCTGTTTACTTTTATCATTTCTTAGGCTCCAGGACACAGGCTGAAATCAAAAGGCTAACTGAAATCTTTCTATAGCCACACAAGAGATGACTGGAAAATAACAATTCTGAAACAACAATTCAAGATGTGCTGTTTCCTACACTTCAAAACAAAACTAATAAATATGATAAAAACCTTTTTGCATACAAGTGCATATAAAGCTGCAGTTCCCATTACAGTGCTTGATATAAATGTTTTGCTTTTTGAATTCTACAGAAGCTTAAAAACCAATGTTGTGGGCTAAAATTAAGCACAGGACATTTCACTCCAGCAAAATTAGTCATGAGCATCTGAAAAAGCAGTGAAGAATAATATTCATGTATTCACAAGTAGTCATTAGACTACTGCATACAACAGGCTTGGAGTTCATAACAATTTATCTATACAGGAACATTCAGAAGAGTTAAGTCATATCAGTTACAGCATACACTGAAATACACTGGATCTTTATGCAGAGGAAGCAGTCCTAGTCAGATGCAAATGGACTTTAGATCACAGGCAGCTTTGGACCTGAAAAAGAAACCCCACTTGAGAATTAAAATGCACTTTAAATGAATACATATTGATCCCAATTGCTTTGCTTTAACTTCTCTGGATGCCCTCCTGATGACAAGTCCTCCACTTTTAATTAACTCCACTTTTCATATGAACATGCCAGTCAAGCGCATACCATAATTTTGAGAGGGCAACCTTGCTGGCAAAAGCCAGACCTGTGAAAACAAACCACAGAAACAAAAGGCTAGAGGAAAGACTCCCTCCTCCATGTCTCCTTTGTCCTTGGTTTCATAACAAGCGACGCAGCTCCCTCCAACTCTAGGTTTCTGCTCACTCAGCCTACAGTATTTTGGCAACTGCCATTTGGCTTAGATTTCAAATCACTGATTAATCTTCTCATTTCTTCACTTCAGAAAACCTTCCTACAGGGCCTTCAAAGGCAAGTGAATTACAATGGCGCCATAGCCGCACCTTTCATAACCACGCTTTTGTCCCACACGTCACCAGAATTCTTAAACCTTCACTTTAAAATAGAAAATGAAGGGAAGCAATGAATAATGCCTACAAACCCCTCCCTCCCCCAGCCTCTGGGGTTTAAGAATCCAAAGGATAAAGGTACTTACGTAGCATGGCCAGGGATGGGAGCAGCACCTAGTTAAAAAGTTACCTTATTTTTGGTGAGCCATGGTTGCAGGATGTGCAATTCTAGGTCACTAGCAGCTATATCGGCACACAGATGATCTAGAAACGTTCTCTACTCTACAGATGGTGCAGCAGCAGCTCCTGAGGGTACAGAGAGGAAATTTAGAGGGTATTCATACAGCTGTCCTGGAAGGGGTCCTTCGCAGCAAGGAACACAGCTGGTGTGCTGAACACCCCAAAACTGACCAAAAAGCAATTAGCATCCTGGGTAAAAGAGGGGGCAGGGGGGATGTTTGGGGTGGTTTTTTTGTTTTGGTTTTTTGTTTCGCTGTTTGGTTTGGTTGTTTTTTGTATTTTTTGTTGTGTTTTTGTTTTTTTTTTTAAAAAAAAAAACAGAACATACATAATCTGCAATGGAGGAAAATCTCAAAACAATTCTAAATATTTGATCAACTACTGTCCTGTAACCTGTGGTCCAGACTGAGAAGCATCCTTTTGTACATTTGCCATCTTTACACAATCTGCATAGGAGGACACACTCTGGAATGAACAGGCCGAGCTAGTTATGTCTAAAGTTCATTGTTGTCTTAGGTGTTTTGTTAACTCGCTTGTGGAAAATGTCCATTAATGATTGAAGGGGAAAAAAGGTGAGGAAAGCAATCAGTAGTTTGACTAGAGTTTAATTTAAGCAGATGTATTAAATATCTGTGCACTTACAGAGTCTAAAGGACACTCATTTGTCTTCAGCAGCCTTAAAAGGCAATACTTCAGTAGTTATAATTTAACCCTTCATGTGAAAGGCAGAAAGAGTGAGGCTTGTCAAGTGCTGTTTGCCCACATTAAGCAGGGTCGTTATACCTTCTCTCAGATTTGTGTGAAAGGGAATAAGATCGCTTAAGCGGCAAAGAATACAGATTTCTCCCGAGATGCCAATAAAGTACTACACCACCCCCCACCCCCGCCCCGGTGTCATCATGGCTGTGCTGACAGGGAACTTAGCCTACCTTGTCCGGGGAGATGCAGATCTAGCGGCAGAACCACCTCCCCTCACCCAGTCTGTCCCTCACTACCAACACCAGAGCAATGTGTTCACACCACCCTCTTCTGAAGAGGTCCCATAACACGGGCAAGACCTGAAGCAGGTGTTCAGATGAACTGTATCACCAGTCTAACCACTGTCTGACAAACTGTTCAGCTGCATACTTCCAAATGCTGATTTGTAAATCAGTTTTCTACGTTAGTCTTCAAATCTATATATACAGGTGCAAAATAAATATTACGTGCAAACCTTCTGCAAGACTGTAATAAAAGAAATGTTGCAATCATTTAGGTTGAAAAATTATGATCTATAATATCTTTTTTTACTTTTAGATGACTGAAAGGGGTTTTTTGTTCTTACACTATCCATATACGTAATGACGACATGGAAAGATTACAGGAAAAAGTTATCTAACAAAAGTAATATTTTCTTGCTGCTCACTTAAATACTTTTGCTATGCAACACAATCAGGTAATGTAGTTGCAAGGAATGTTTTTTGAAGATTTCAGAGGTAAAATTGCTTAGTAAAAGTTTGTTCTAACAAACTAGGGAACTATGACAATTTTTACATAATGTAATCTTCTGAATCTGCTGCATATATTTCCATTCTCTAAACTGATAAAGGAACTATTTGGGTTCATTAAATAATGATGTTTTATGTATTAGAACATTAAGGAAAATCATGATAATTTAAGGCTATTTTTAAAATTACATATACTTCAAGTAAAATACAATAGTGCATATGAAATGACAGATAAGTGCTGGCGGCATGAAGCGCATTTGCTAAGAGTGTAAAACGAAAATAAAATCAGTGCTGCATCTCCAAGCAAAGAAATACATCAGTTCTATTTTTCTAGAGCATCCACTTTCAGGGACTATAAAGTAGTACATTTTTATTATGGCATAGGTCTCTCATGACCTCTAAGTTTGCCATAAATTCACCTAGATCAATGCCAGTACAGACCACAAGTGCTATTTTTACTGAGATATGAATTTTCTGTTGTTGAACCACATCTTCCCATGTGGCACTGATCTCGTTAAGTGTCCCTCACAGTAAAGCTAAAACCCAGTTAAGATGGTGCATATTATACTAGGATAGCTCTGAAGGCACTCATTGTTTTAGGGAAAGGATTCAATTTTCTTTATGGATCGGAAGAAGATTCCTTACAGAAGAAAGGCGAGGGTCAGAGCTATCTCATATAGGAGCAAATCTTGTATATACAAGTATGTATGGTTACATTAGAGAACTAGATGCCAGTGGAAATACCAGCATATTAAAAAAAAATGCAATACATAAATAATCAAATCACTTTTGCAGAAAATAATAACTTAATAAAATATCTTTCCCCTTTCTAGATGCTGCACCTCTTTCTGAGCTCTAAGGCACATAAAGTGTTTGCTTAACTAGAGGGAAGCAGACTGGTTTATGCAAGCTCTGCTTTTTTGTTTTTAATCAGGAATATCAGATCTCTTTTCTAAGTTTTATTTTTTATTAGCTTCATGCCTTAAAATGCCAGCATAACAATCTTTATTAAAGAATATGATGCAAATTGGTTAAACACATTTTTAATTCCAGCAGTGGATGGACAGAAAATAGAGAAGAACTGGATCGTTAGTATTGCTGAAAAGCAGCGTGAACAAAGCAAGTACCAGAATGTCCCCTCTAGTCCCATGCTACAAACTCCTGGGTGACAGCTGCAGTAATCAGAGCTGTGGCAGAGGGCATGATGAGTTGGCAAAAATGCATTAAAGAATGTCCTTTAAGAAAATAATGACTCATTTGTTACACAGAACTATCTCCAGCTTCTGCATGTTGAGCAAATGACATGGAGAGGGCTGTTACCAACCACATCACATGCCTGCTGATTTCCCAATGGGACTCAGATCATACAATACTGTATCGGTCGGATGCTCTGGAAATCCTCAGTTACCCTCCATTGGATAGCTTTTAGTCTTTATAAAGACTACGTAAAATAGCCTTCGCAAACACAGGCCAAGTAGATGACTTCAGCTTCAGAGCAAAAAGATTATAATCTCAGCATATCAAAGGCAAGTATTTTTGTTGAGGTAGTCACCAGGTAGAGCATGAATACTGGAGACGGCTCCTCAGAAGTGGTGTTTGCTTATTCCCCACTGACAATTCACCTACTTCTTACCAGTAGAGAATACTGATGTTTAATGGCACACATTTATCAGGGCAGGAAGTAGCATAATGCATTCCTGTGAGACTCTGCAGACTACAGGCATACCTTTTTCATCTTGCTTGAGTATTAAGTTCATTTAATAGAGTGGAGTTAGCTTTTCCGTCACTTATTTAACTACATTAAAATACTGAGGAAGGCATTTATTTTCTGTCAATGAAATGGAGAGGCTAATAGTAGCAGTATGAAACAGCCAGCAACCTAAATTCATCTCAGTGCAATCTCGTTTCAATGCAAATGTTGTCAATTTTTTTCTGTATAATGCAGTTCTGCCAGTTACGATGTAGCCTTATTTCCAGTACTGCCCTTAGCCTAGTCTGGGGTCTTCACAGGCTGAGAACGCGATTCCAAATTACACTGCATTTTTGTAGTTACATTTATGCATCGATCTGTTGGTGATACAGCACATGCTAAAACAGTTTACAATTTATCTCCAAATGTCTGTAAAGTGTTCCAAAAAGCTTATGTATTTTAATTTTGTACTGCCAAAACAAACTCAGTTAGTGGAGCAACAAAAGGGAAAGGAAGATTCCACAATGGAAGAGGTTTATTTTAAGCCTATGTTAAGCTGCCACCAGGGCTTGTCTAAATATAGATTTGTCTGCTGTAAACACCCTTAGTCTGCATTTAGTGCAGACACAGGCAGCATTACTCGGCAATGGCAAGCAGGCTTTACATTCACACCTAGGCCCACCATAACTCTGAATCATAAATGATTCCTGACGAAATAGTTTGTAAGTGGGTTTTTTCATCCAAAGAGAAACATTAACCAAGAAAAGCTTACCTCCTCCTGTTGGCATCACGCCTGTGTCATCTAAGTTTTGGGAACCTCTGTAAATGCTCTCATGATGAGAAGAAAGCACATCAAGGGGCTGTAGCTTTCAGGCTCAGCTCTTCAACTCACCATGGTTTGCCAAGGACAGGCAAGCAGGGGCTATGCAGACATGTTCTGTGAGCTTCTGCAGCAGCTCGCGTACAATGAGGCAGGAAACAGTCTGTGTTGGACAGGTGTGGGTCATTGTTCTGCCACTCAGAAATCCTGGCATCCATACCATGGTTTCCTGCTAACTCCTGTCCTCCACTTGTTAATGCTTGCTCTGCCTCCGAATCATCAATCCTTGTATTCTGCAGCATAAATAGTGCACTATACTTGAAACCATCTGTCTCAAGCACTGGTAATCTCACCACAGCTGCAAAGAGCTCAGACAACTTACCATCAATAAATTAGCTTAAAATGTACTTGCTCTGACAACTACAATGTAAACACATCCAGTGTGTTTTACCACTGCAATGTGATACTCTCTCCAAGTTTATGTGAATCACCCCCCAGTGACTGTGAAGAGTATTGGAAACCATTGTCTGTTTACTGATCATTTCAGCTTCCTTACCAAAAAAGTACAAATACGAAAAAGTATGTCTTCACTGAAACAACACGGGGACTCCTCTGTAACTTCTCTGTAAACCAGAAATAAATGTATAACTGTACCTGTGTTAAACTTTATTTGGCTTTTAGGCTTTGCTACTAAAAGAGTATATGGCAAAGATTGCCAAATGAAAGGATCAGGACACTGTATTTCAGTAGGCTAGCAGCCCAAGATGTGCCAGGGCTGTGCTCTTGTGCTGACCCAGAGTCAGAGTTGTGCAGGGTCAGCAACTGGGATGGCTCCAGATCTCAGTGTAACAGCTGAACCTAGAGGGGCTTTCATCTCTGAGGTACATCATCTACCAACTAAATTACATAACAAGATCTATCTGTGAAACCTTTGCAATCTGCTTTGAGGTGGAGTATTCCAACTTGTCCAGTAATCATTACAGCAAGTAGTGGAACAACCAGAAAAATTAGAAAACCAAACGGGCAGTAGAATATATGCGTGTTACATACTCATCCCTGTCCTGAAAACAGGCCAAGGACGGTTCCTTCTCAGTGCTGCAAATGACAATTCTAATGCAACATATCCACATAGCAAGTCCTGTCCAAAGCCCTACAGTACTCCTCTATCATTTTGTGACCATCAGGATTTTGTTTACTTTCCATTGCCATTGTCTGTGGCTTTTTCCCACTTGAGGAAGACTCCAGACACGTGCCACACACGTTCCTCACACAACATGGCCAGGCTGGGGCATCTTAACAGTCTTACAGAGCACCTGCTGCCCACTACAAATCAGGCATCAGATGCTTACTGCTAGCAGCAGCTAGAATCACATGGGAGTGCCATAATCATTCAGATGATCAGCTCTCCATAACTGCTGTCAATGTTTAGAAACATTCGTTCACTTTTGAAGAAGGCAGAAAAGGTTTCTTTATAGCACTTGAGTTTTGGACAGTTGGCGTTATCCTTATTTCACAAGGATGCTCATAAGACTTACTGGTACGGCAGGCCAAAAAGATACATATGAATGAGGCACAAGAGAACACCCCCCTCTAAGGATATAAAGCACAGAGTGCATCTATTGTGAGTCGGTTTCCTTTAACCTACAGAATTTCTGGGCTCAGAAACAGTGGATGAAACAGTCTGTGCATCATGCATATGAGTAAGGCATGAAACAGCAAATTGTCTACCAGTGTGTTTCAGACTAGGCAATCCCACCTTCACAGTGAGATCAGGAGAGAGGGGCTAAACCATCAGCTCACTGACCTCAATCTTAGAAAACCCAATGCTGTTACATACATCAATAGAGCTCCAAGTGATTGATTTAGATGGCATTCAGTCAATGTCACTGCAGAACACTGAAGTGAAACACACTCTAGTAGGCATAAACAGGTCTGCCTTGGAAATCCTGTAGCATGTTCACGTCCAGTCTAAATTCATTTGGAGAGTTTCTGGCTAGAGATTGCTTTGAACCTTTTGCCCTTTACAATAGCTATTAAAACCTGAAAAGCTTTTGCCTGAACAGTTAGAAATTAGACCACATCTCACATCTAAGATACAGAGTGAAGCCTCTACCTTGAATTCACAAGGCTTTGGAGAAGATTTTTTTTTCCCCCCAAAGCAAACTCCTGTATTAAAGACAATGAATGACCACTTTCAGCAGGAATCTAGAATGCTTCCTGAAAGAAGGAAGCAGTCCTACCTTTAACTGTGGGATTGCACAAGTCAGACCCATGACTACGACATGAGACTGAGGGCGAAGCCAAGGTTCTGCAGTGGGGTGCAATTCAGGTAGGGGTAGGCTGGGCTTGGAGTGAGCTCTTTGGATTCCTCTCTACTGTTAGGGATGAGTCTTGCCTCAGAGAAAGGTTATTTCTCCATTGATTCATGTGGCTTACTCTTAAGTAGTGAGAAGTCCCTCAGAAGAGGCATAATATCTGCAAGGATATTAAAAGGATTTGAGAGTCAAACAAAGAAAAAAGTGTTCATTTGACAAAAAAAAGCTATTCTTATTTGGTTATACTTATTTTTGTGTTTTGGAAATAGTTGCGATATTGGAGAAAGTTTGTTTTAAATATCTCTACACAGGCTTGGAATTTATTTTTAACACACAAAGCATTCCTATACAGTTAATAGGTGTGCAAACTGACCCATGAATTTCCTCTTCCATTTTCCTCCTCATTGCTGTTCCCCCCACCATAGTCATTAAAAGAAGTCTCTGTAATTTGCCCAAGAGGCCAACTGGCACAGACTTGTTATACAACTAGACAGCATCTTAAATACATGGCCAGGGTCATCATAGAAATTGCCATTGCTTCAAGTTGCAGAAATATTTTTTTTTAAATATTATTTTATATATCAACCACTAAGGAGAATAATCTTAGAGCAGATTTACCCTAGTTAAAAGAGTTGAAGTAACACAGGTAAAAAGAGGTGAATTTTAAATTTGAATAGGTCAACAGCGAATTAAAGCTGCGTTTGCAGAAAATAATTATTTTCCTTAAAGGGGAGTTTTCTGCTTTAGGGTAGGCTGACAAACCACCTTAAGTTTCTCCAGTCCAGAGATGGAAAACATCCTTAATGGCTTCCTTTAACCTATCTTTGAAGTCCCGAAGTAATTATGTAACTGCTCTGGAAACAGAAGAGGCCCAGCCAGGAACCCTGCCTCTGAGCAGAGCATTTGGGAGGGGAAAAGAAACAAAAAGGTCTTTGCTGAGACTTCCCCCCTCCTCAGCCTTAGGCCAACTTGGATTGGAAAGCTGCAGCAAGTGTCAGGCTTTTATTGTCTGCTCTATTTTTTGGGATTTGTTGTGGAGGATGAAAGTGAAGCCTGAGCATCTGTCGGCAACTTTAATATCAGGGCATAAGTGCCGAGAGAACAGTAACCTGGCTCCTTTTGCCCCTGTGGGAATAATATTGCTGTGCCTTTCATTGAACGCTGAGGCTTGGAGAAAGCGTTCGGTTTAGAAACCACTGTAAAATTTTCAGGAAGGTATAGAAGACGTCAAAGCTAATTTTGAAGCCCACTCATCCATTTGGAATTTGCAACCAAACTCAGTTCTCACTTCTGCTTGTCTAAGTCCAAAATAACCTCACTTTAGTTATTTCATCAGTGTGAACAAGAACAACAGCTGACCCACAATATCTAAGTAAGTGCCAATTTCAGCCCTCAGCAAATCCAAGTATTTCGGGGAACTGACCAAAGGTTCATTGATGTTTGCTGAATTATATCTTAAAAGATTCCTTGCACTAATACATTTTAAATAAGATAGGTGGCATCTCATAAATGCAAGTGGCAGTGCTGTAAAAAAAGCAAACCATTACAAACTCTTCTTTCCAGAACAGTGTTAAAAACAGGATTTTGGAAGATAGGAAATAACTGAAAAGCACGTGAGAATATGGAAGTTGTACTGTCAGCAGCAGATGAGACTACTATAGCATGACAGCTAAGCTTGGCAGGTTCATAATAATCTGTAAATTACAGGACATTTGTAGCATTAAAGAAAAAACTCTAAAATATAGTTCTGCAGTGGCAAAGGAAAGCTGCCCTGGCAATTACAGCAGATTGCTACAATGCAGTATGGACCAAAGAGCAAGATTTGCAAGAGAAGCAAGGAGCAGGCTAATAAACTTGGCAGATATTAACCAAAAAAAAACCAACCAAACCAACCAAACCACCCAACAATGAAGGCAAGAGGTTTAAATGTATTTTCATTATACTGCACACACACACAAAAAAATATCAGGCTACAATTTTTGCTGCTTGTGCCAGTATAAACCATTCAAGATGTGCATTTCGTAGCCTGAAAGACTATCTCAGTCACAATCAGTTCTAACAGTGTATAGTTTATTCAACGTTTAATAGCTTGACCTAGTAAATCTTTAGCAAATCTTGAGCAAATTTTATTACTATCATGAGGCATCCTGACTCTGATCAATTAAACATTAGGACTCTTTGTGAAAGAAACTAGCTTGCTTTCATGGTTTTCTTCAAAGGAGTAACCCGGGAAAATGGAGACACCTTCTTACGTTTAACAGAAACCTGAAACAGAAAAAGTTTCAGAATCAGAATATTCCAAATATTTCAAAAGAACAGAGTTCTGTAAAGATTGAGTAAAGTGAAAGTATTTGGAAAAAACCAAGCTATTTAACTCTAGCAAAAGTACTGAAATCTGGTCCATTTTCTGTTAGAAAACAAGCTGGATTTCACCCTCACCCAGTTATTAGGCAATGCAAAGGCAAGTATTCTGTTCACATTGTGCCCTCTTTGCCTTTGTTATTCCCCTGGCACATCCAAACTGTTTTCATGTATTGCTCATAATGATTTGTTTCATTATTCAAATCAACACTCTGTAAAACAGAGGGTGGTTAAGTTAAGCTGTTAAACACCAGAACAGAAACAAAGTCTTTCTTTCCTTGCCTGACAGTCCTGCCCTGGAAACAGTGGTCCATGTTGAATGTTAAAAGCTCGAAGTGTAAAAACCCTTCAGGGGTTCTTGCTCTTGGTAGACATGGGAGATGGTGTTCACAGAAGCCAATTATTTCCTTCATGTTTTTCTTTCCATTTTCCTTCCGTACATCTCTCCCCTTGGACCCTTTGCAGACAAAGATAGGAAAAAGCCTGAACCAGCTTAACTCTGAAATGAGAGCCTTTCGCAAGCAGTCTCCACACTGGTCTCCAGCTTGCACGCTGGCAGTGCTAAAAATATGCTATAGTATTCAATCCAAAAAGGGTTTGTTTTTGTCTTTCTCTTACAGATCAGGCAGATGGGTAGAGCTAAGATAGGTGGTAAAACTGGCAGGACATTAATGATATTCCTAACCACGTTTGCACATGCATGGACATTTCCCTAGTAACATCTCTCTCGGGGAGGGGGGAGGGGAATCATTACGCTCCAGACAAGCTTAGGAGGGTTATTGCTGTCAAGAGACCACGTTTTCCCAAGATTCTAGGTAAGATTTGGGCTGAAATTACAGTTAACATAAATTTTAGTGCAAAGGGCCATCATTTCAGTTAGGTGGGTTCCTAAAATACACTGTAAAATAAAAGTCAAAGCTTTATCGTGCAATCTTGACTCACACAAATTGTTCTTGCAATACATCACCCCTTAAAGCAGGGAGGCTGCTGGAACAAGGGCACAGCATTCCCAGAGCATCTCTGGGAAGCTCTTGGGGTGTTTCAGCTAAAAAGATAGGTTCCCCTCAATTCAGATATTAATTTCAGTTACACAGAGTCAATATACACTTAATAGTAGGAGATGCTTTAGTCTACAGAGAAGTTTTTTAAAGAAACTTAATGACTTTTCAAAATATGAAACAGTTAACTTGAAAACCCTTAATTACCTTCAGGAACTAACAGCATTAAATCGTCCTTAATTAAACACTCAAGATAACAGCAAGACTAATCCTAGAGTTCCTTAATAGCATGAGGAATGCAATAAGTATTAACAGGTTTAATTCCTTAGTATGTTGTCATGGCTAGCACTTGTTTTGGAAAGAAAACCCAGGAAAATAAATTTAAATAAGACTTATGACAGTTACAGTTCACTAAATCTGCTGCAAAAATCTCTGCGCAGGAAAAGTGTATAGATGATTTTAAAATTATACAGAAATATGTCCTGACAAGCAAAAGCAACACAAGAGTGTATTAAGTTTAAAAGCCTTAATTGTTTTAATCACCCATCCACAGAAACTCATTTCTAGCTACCGTTTCTGTGAAAATTAAGATTTTGCCGATATGTTACACTGCAGCTGTGGATTTGATCATATTTAGGAGCTTCAATTTCCCTACTGCCACAGCTGTGCTATATTTTTTACTTACCTTGGGGCCTAGATAATTGATAGATTAGTTCAAGAGGTAGATCTAGATCTACAAGACATGCAATAGCAGGAGAATAACCCCAAAACCCACTGCCAATCTTTTCTTCTCCCATTTGCTCAAGTATACACCAATACACAAATTATAACCTATTCCAGGTAAAGAGGGGTGCTTAATTTCCAAGGGTCCCTTTCCCTACTGGTAAGTACTTCTACCCTTCTTCATCTGGCACTGCCTTCTACTCTGCTCCTAGCTTTCCAGCAAGCCAGTCTCTCCGAAGTTCATCCAGCTCTGGTTCTCTGATCCAGCTGGAGTTTGCTTTGATACTTTCTGGTGCCAGCACTGCTGCATAAGAGAAACAAACTCTATTACTGTTACTCAGCTTAGGGCCGTTCACAGCCAGTAGAGAGCTGTTTTTGGAGTCCTAGCTAGGCGGAAAGGGCTAGTCAAAAGATATTTGAATAACTGTCCTATTTTCTCTCCACCCCTTTATTAGCCTCAAATGCCACTCTTCCCTTTCAACCAGGTCCATCTACTCTCCTGCTCATCATGGCAGCATGCCATTCTAACATCCTCTTTCAGTCGCTTATCAGTCACACATCTGTATTAGATACACTTTTAGATATAGGATTTGGTCCAGTGCCATTTTCAAATCAACAGGTCCTTTCTTTGGCCATCATGGCATTTTGGTTTGTTCTTAGATTTTAGGATCATCAGACAAGACTGCGCTGTGGCAGAGAGCTGCAGAGCACAGCACGTCCAGCCCATGGGAAAGGGCTGCTGAGCTGGCAATTTTTATCTGCAAATTCCTGCTGTTTCAGGTTTTGAAAAGACAGAAAGCTGTTGAAAGCCAGAGGGGTGGGAGGCTCCAATCCTTTTAGTACCCAACCTGGTGGGCTAACAGCATGCTTGTTTGCAGAGCCGAGAGCTGCAAAGTGACCTCAGCCTGTGCTTCCTGCATGCTTCAGTTTCTGCCTTATTCCACACTTCACTACAAGGGTGGAGGAAGGCTCTCTTACACTGCTCTCCCAATGGCCTCCAAAGCTTTGGATCCACCCTTGGGGCATGAGACACCTGAAGGCTCAGAAGGTCCTGAGGACATCAGTCTACCCTGGATTAACTAAGCATGGTACAACTGTCCCAGTGCAGGCAGGTATACAGAAAGGGGAGTAACACCACCTAGAGGGCCATTATTAAAAAAAAGAAAGAAAAAAAAAAAAAGGAAGTAACCACTTAACCCTTTTCATACCACAATGACTGCAAAAATTCACACAGAAGTGATCCAAAACAATTTGCCTTATTTGGTGATGCAGATTAGTAAATGTGCATACTCCAAAGAAAGTCAGGTACTAATCTCAGCTGAACTGCAAAATTACTTCATATTACTAACCTTCCTTCTTTCTCTTGCTAGAAAATAAGCAAAAATAGCTAGCTTGTGTTGAAGAGTCAGAGAAAAATTAGGGTGATTTTTAGGAAACATGAAAAGAAACGGGTCACAGCAGATTTTAAATTCCCATCTCCAGGCAGAAAGATACAAGTACTCATTACTGACCTCTTCTCCATTTATTTTTTGCTGCTGAGAGCCAAGACAGTTTTAAGATTCACTATGGAGTTACAACCTATTTCATTCAGCAGTAACTATCAAAATGCACTCAGACGCAGACGGACAAGACCCCAGTTTGCAATACTGCTTTTTCACACTGGATCGAAGGGGCCTTCAGTTACAGGAGAAAAGCCAGTGTGTGACTATAAGGACTGAGGAAGAAAGGAGATAGGAGTGGTATACTTCTGAAGTTCAGCCCCAAAAATACATTCCACACTGTGACTGCGCAAAATAAAACTCCATGTAATGTACTACAAAGGGGATCTCAAGCTATGAAAGTGCTCTCTACCATACTGTGATCCCTGAACACAGCTGGCTACACCCAGCTGTTCTATGAGGTTCCTGTCATTTCTCCAACTCATCTCTAGTATGGCAAAGAAAAGCATTCATGCTGTGAAGTTCAAATCAGTCCCACTAGACATCAGTATTTCCCTCCTTGTTAGGAAGGATGGAGATGGTCACACAACAGATACTTGAGACTCCCACAAATCACTGTTCTGGTTTCATTAAATTCACATGCCAGATTTTGTTCAAGCCTTAGAGAAAAAATATGGGGCATACTGTACAGCATTTTTACTAATATAAAGAATTTGGAACTAATCTTGTTCCACTCTGCAAACACAAGCTATACATAGCTTCCACTTTTTATTCTTCATTGTAAATACTCCAACTCTTGCTCCATATCACCCAAAGGAAAAAAAGTTTGTCACAGCAGGCATCACCACCAGTTCACTGGTTAGCATGAAGAGACTTTTCCCCATGCAGGAGTAGAGAAAAGCCACAGCTGATTTTCATAAAGAGCCCTGAGGCTCAAAAGCAAGGTTCCCATCTCAGTCTCCCCAATACTTGTCTTCAGTGTTTGCTGCATTCAAGTGAACTAAGTCTTTATACGTACCTTCAGTCTCCATTTGAGAAATGCAGGGCTGACTTCAACCTCTTCTTGCTTCTGGGCTGAAGGATATACTGTATACCTTGAAAGGTATGGAATGGCCTCAAAAGCACATGAAACAGACCGATATCCAAGCCAGCACCTTTACATACAGGAAGGATTACGCTTATTAAAACTGCTTGCTTTGCAATGCATCATTCTTTCTCCTGCTCTCAGCAGTTTACCAGAATTTCTAAGTCAACTCCTGCAACGCTAGGAACTTGCTTTGCTTTATGAAGGGGTACAAGCACCAGAAGAATACAAAACAACCATCTAAAGGGCAGATCACCTGGACAAGGCAACTTGAAATTAAACCAATCACATGCATAGTTTTTCCCTTTTCATCTGATCTGAAAGTATTCAAGCGACTCACTTCTGTTCAGACAAATGTCAGAGAGAAAACAAATGACATGCATGAAGACAGACGACATCAACACAGCTCATTTATCCAGTTCATAGACCCACCAGCTGTGTCAGTGTCAGGCACAGTACTCACAAGGAGACAGGCAGAACTACTGAATGCTCAGCATTGGCAGCAGTGGAGAGAGGAGAATAAAGGCACTTTAAGAAATACTGCATGCGTTCTAGGAACAGAGTAACATGGATCAGCTAGATTAGCATTGACTGAAGTACTTCCATGGCCTGCTGCCCAAGAACTTGCAACCACCATAATACAGGGATTTTACTGGTCATACTGTCACCAGATTAAATGGAAGAGCATGCAGAGGCCTGTGCTGACTAGAGCAGAGCATGCGGTCAGAGATATGCCTGCGTGGCACCTGAAGGACAAGACAGAGACAAGTGGATTCAACCAATGAGTTTAGCAAGACTCAGACACTGAATACAGGATAAGCATAGGTAAGTTCTACTGAGACTTTAAGATCTAAGCCCAGAAACTTGCGAATACAGCCAGATACAGTAAATAATACTTACAAAAGCTATGGAGTATGCCGCACAGGGGAGCTCTGTGCTAAGTTGATGAATGAATGCATACAACAAAAATGTGACAAAAACAGAGATTTCACAAGGGATGACACAGCAAAGTATGCACAGAATTTTCACAAGTGCATACCATTGTCTTTAGGCATCTAAAGTTTACAATTCAACTATATCACTGCAGTTATAGTACACTATGCCTGCTCTTCTCCTCTCTGTTTCTATCCAAAGACAGTTAATACGATGTCCCAGTATCAAGAAAGCACTCACTACAATTAAAAAAGATATCCATAAGTTCAAAATGGTTAATGCTTTAATATTATTAAATATAACTGATTAATGTTTTAATAAGAAAAGATGACAAAACAGTAGAAATCACAGTGGATTCTTAAGACAAATCTCCATTAGAAAATGACTGAATCCATCAATAGTAGAACTACTTAACTGTAATCAGGTTTGATTACAAGAAAATCAAGAAAAGCTGAAGTAGACCACCAGATACCATAACCTTTACTACAAAGAAACTACAAAGAAATAGCAAAAGCACTCTTTTCTGAACTACAAAATATATAGCATACCCCTTAACACAGGCAAGGAATCATTTTTTTCCCTTCTCTTTCTCTCATACTTAATATCAGATTAGAAAAGTAGCTGTACTGCCGTATACTGCTTTTGACTCAAAGCAGTTAAGATGAGCTTTCCTATAACTTTGTACAAATACACATCTCTCTTCCTATGAGCTTAGAAAAACTGGAAAAAAGATGAAACTCTGTTCTTCTCCTACCCTCTATCATCAGAAAGTACCCTCAAGGTAAGCAGGCCTACTAAGATCAAAAGATATTGCAGTTCTTGCTGTGGCAAAAAAAGCCCAAACTCTCACTGGAAGGCAGCTGTAAAAGGTTAAACATACATGTTTAATTCAGGGGGAAAAAGATACTCTGGAATTTTGCCACAATAATGGCTCAAGAAACATAGCTACATTCTTCTAAGACAGAAGCAAAACTGATGGAGTCAGTCATGCACGATTATACCTTGAATATTCACTTAATCCAAAGTGAGGAGCATCTCCTATGCAAACTTTATTATGCAAATAGGATAATCCCTAGATTCCCCACTCAGCCATTTAAGTGAAAATACCAGAAATGGCCCACCTAGAATAGAAGACAGCAAAAATAAAGACAAGCACACATTTTTCTCTGATCCCTAGTTCTCATTTTCTTCCTTTTTCCCAGTGATGACAGGCTGACAGACAGAAGAAAATATACATCCACCTCATAGTCTTCCATACAAGTAAATACAAAAAAATCAAGTGTTTATTGGAAGTCTGCATGAAGGCACAGATGAGCTTGATTACAGACACATCATAACAATTACAAATATATGTAAACACCTTGAGATATACAACAAAGCAATAATACAGCTAATACAGGAATAAAATATAACCTGCTAAAAAAAACTTCTTTGTATCTGAGGTTCTTTCAACGATAAGCTCCAATTCACACCAACACAGTGTAATGCTTTTAAAGTCATCACTTGGATTCATGCTCAACAAATCTGCACTTTGACCATTGTTGTTAACCAGTGGATTTATAAATTTGATCCAAATTTGAACAGGCTTCCTTCAATAGGATCAGGAAAACATAGGAATAACCAGCTAGACACGCAACCAATTTATAATGAGGCTTTGTGGATTCTCTAAACACACAAGAGCAACCACTAAGGTACTGAAATTAAATATAAGCTTCAGAAAAGCTCAAGGATGCTTGTTCCATTTTTACTTGCATTTGAGGAAATTGCTGTATTTCTGCAGGAAAGGAACAGTCTACAGCTGTCAGGTTGATTTTTTTCTTCCTCCACAGGAGGCTTAGATTTCATCTGAAACACCTGCCAAAACAAAAGTCAGCAATCACAAACTAAAGTGCCTTGGATAGCTTAGGTTCTACCACTAGAATAAAACACCTTCGTTTATAGATACCGTATTAATTTATATCGTGAGAAAACCTGCCTTTGCACGTAGAAGACTACTTCCAATATTTCTGTGGAAAGGGGAATTGCTTTTTTTGGTTTTGATTAGATACCAATGCCAGAAACTTAAAGAACTGCAACATAGCACTTTTTGAAAGGAAACCGCACAGAAAAAAATTGTAGTTTTAGTACAGGCAATTCCCAGGCCTAGCCAAAGAACACTCTGAGCAGCAATTTACTACAGGGACATACAGTTTTCTGAAACTCAACCATCTGTCCTAACTCCCCACTCTTCCTCTACAAAAGCTTTATAACCTCCAGAGCCCAGTTTCAGTGAGGAAAGACTCCTATCCAAGTAATACATACAGAACAAAACCTAGCACAGCTATGAGATTTCTCCTGACGCTGCGGCCACATCATCCCAACCTAAAGATGAGGTAGTACTTTTCTTTGGAGCCTAACTAGTTGAATAGGAACAAGCACTATTCTCCCTAACATAGCAGCTGTCTGTTAATGCAGTGCCAAACTCCATAGTTTTATCTCCTCTTCAGGGCACACTACTAATGCAAAAACAGCAATAGCTGCTTACAAAAAAAATCATGATATGAGCACACACTCCCACTTGAACTATGACTGCATCATAAAGGCCACGGTCTGGCATATTCAGTGACTTCCTCCGGTCCACAAAGTGGCAATGACTCTTAACCTCTATTTGTACTGGGACTAGTGGTTATTACCCAAAAGGAACATGAAGGATATCCTGAGTACTTATTACAGTGAGATGTAGAATTTAAAAAAAATTAGAAGATTAAGAACTCTAGTCCGAATTCGAAAAGGGCTGGGAGAGGAATTCAGCTCCTCAGTGAACTGAGGAAACCAGATTGTCTCTATGCATACAGTTCATTTGGTAATTAGGGGCTCTGATTTCTCTCTCTTCAAGAGGACAGATCTTTCCCCTCAAGGAGGTTGTTGTAACATATGCATGTATTATAATTTTATAGCTTACACTCATAAACCTTCTGGTTTCTTATCAGATGGCTTGAACTGGAGAAATATGCTCTGCATAGTCCATGCTCTGTAGACTCCCAAGGATCAAAAAGAAATAGACTGCCATGACTGAAACAAAAAGGAAACATCAAAAAGAGTTGAACAGTATTAGAACTCATACTGCTTGTAAAAATAAGCATTACGATTAGAAAAAGCACTACAAGACTTAAGCAAGGTCCCTGGATGCATCCTCTTAGTAAGCAATAACCAATACTGAGGATGAGAGACTATGTTCTTTGATTGACAAAGTATTCAATGCTTTTTATTTGTCTCTGTTCACAGTTTCCATTTAGTTAACAAAATATACAGAGTCTATATTGTCTCCTGTCAGCAATGCAACTCACACAGATCCCAGGAAGCTTTCTCGTTTTAATTGCTTCCAAGACTGCATTTTTCACTCAGCTGAAGTGCTTGATCCAAATTCCACCCAGGCAGATGTATTCCTCAAGACAAACATTCTAACAGGAAAGGAATCATGTTTTGTTCAGCTCTGGTACAGCAATTGCCAATAGAAAAGCACTGACACTTTCTTGAAAAACTCTGATAGTCCTTTCTGCCCTTGGGAATATGGTCTCAGAGGAGTACATGTAATTAAAACAATCTTATCTGGCTGTTAGCTGGAATACTATCTCCAAACAGTCCCACCTCTTCTTCCAAAGAACTTCTCTGGAACAAATCATGGATAAAATAAACTCTTAATGCTCTACAGAGTATCAGATGCATTCCAGTGTCCAAGCCAGATCCCTTGAGAGAAAAAGTAAAAAGAAAGCTGTTTGATTGTCAGAGAGGAAAGCACTGCTGAAACAGCTAGAAGATTTTTTTTCTTTTTTTAAACCTTTAGCTGTAAAGGGGTACACTCAAAATGCTCATCACAGCTAAAAATTGCTTCTGTGGCCTTACACAACTAGTGATGATGCAGTGTGCAACTGACAGGCATTAGTAATGAAAAGGACAACAGAAACCCACCCAGGTGCTTCTGAGATAAAGAAGCCAAGCACTTAAGCCCTCATAGTAAGCTGGACCTCACTATCAAGTGAGTTTCTCCAGTCTATAGGAGATCTCATAAAATCACAGCTGTGGAATCATAATTCATGACTATAATTCACAAGGAAAAATGAAAATCCATTTACATTTATTAGGAGATGGTTGTGCACAATTTCTCATCTTATTCAAAAAGTCTACAAATAGAGTTTAACACTTCTGATTGCAAGCAAATGTTTGTTCAACGTTCTTAGGTAAGGCCAATTTAGTGCCTTGTTACACTTTCAAGATTTAGTATACATTTGTCAGTTCTTTACTTTTCTCTGGTAACAGTCCCACCGGAATAGTAAGGAGAGTTCACTAAGACACTTTATAACAGCAGCTGAACTTGGGTTACACAAATTCAGTTTTGGAATATGCCTCAAACATAAATTATTCTAGGCAATTTTCCATTAAGATCTTAGAACATCATCATCAAAGGCTTTCCCCCCTCCCCCCGCACTTATACTGCCACCACTATGAGCTCGCACTCTGTAGAGCCGTATGTCCAAGAACCTCAAAGCACTTCAGAAAGGAGGGCACCATTTCAAATAGTGGTATACTTGAGCTGGAATCCTGCTTATAAAAGAATATATTTTTTTCTTCGTCTTATGTTTACAAAAGGACAAGCATCAAACTAAACCAATCCTATCTTGACCTTAGTCCCACCTCTGACTGCCTGTAATTTTCTCACATGCAATCCTACCACTGATTCAGGAGCTCTGTTTAATTACAATGCTCACAGCTGAGTTTCCTCTACAGAAAGGTGAGCATCTGCTACAGTCAATTATTTTCAGATGGAAGCATTGGTCAAATTTTAGGTCTGCCACAATCTTGAGAATCATTTGATTGGAGAGTCACTACCATAACTAATGTAATTTGATAATGCACTTAATCCCATATTGGTTTAAGAAGTGTAATAGACTATATATGCATTTCTCTAAATTCTCTCAGAGCTGAAACTACATAGCTACAGTGAAGAATTCTAGTTTGCCTTAAGCGGAACCTTTTACAACATTATTTTAACTTACTATTTTGATATAGAGCACTAATTTTATAAAGATTTTCAGTTTGCAATTCTTACTGAATAGGTGAGCGGCAAACATGAAAACATATGTACAAGTGTTAGTATACTACCAGAATGCTGTACTCCCTTCTTAAAAATGTCCTTAATAAAGCATTAGGCATGTCAAACAAACTTTTGTAAACAAAAGATAAATTACTCATGTTCTGCTCTGATTATAGCCAGATACATATTCTCATAAAATAAACATTCTCTCGTCATTTTCCATGGCCCATATATCCATACATATGAGGTAAACCACTTAAAATCATCAATAATATATAAACCTCACTACTTAACAGGAACCTCAGGAAAAATGTAACCGAGTAAGATGTCAATATCAAGAAGTGACACTTTGTTCCACTGCAAAGTGAAACCAATTTATTTGTGCTAAATGAATGGAAAGAATGTATTCAGAATACATTTCTTTATACATTGTACCGGCTTAGGCTGCTAAATAAGCATTCGTTAGTGCCATGTTGTGCTACTTTCTTGTACTCTGTTTCTACCAAGCAATACAACATTTTGGCTGTTACGCCAATATATTCCTATATGCTCATCTTATATCTTATTTTCTAACAGACTTTTGAACATTTAGAATACCTGTTTAAACTTTGCTCCAGGGGAATCACAATTAAGATCTTTCAACAAGAAAAAAAATTATCATCAGCTGTTCTCTACAATCACATTCCCTTCTGCAGCCAAAAAAAAAAAAAAAAAAAAAAAAAATCAAAGAGCACACTTTAGTCAGCTATCAGTAACCTGTGGGCAAGTCCACACTTACCGAAGTTAATTGTGTCAGATCACACAGTATGGGCAGCTTACAGGTTAACGTAAATGTCAAGTGAAATCATCAAACCTTAAGGTCCACGAATTGTACATTCCACAGACTCCAACAAGCCAGTTCGCTCACTGTAAAATTCAGACTGTACCATACATTTGAGGTGCTTTTAAACAGAAGTATTGATGTGTCCTGTGTGCTGAATTAAGCTTATTTACTACATAATACAATAGAGTATGTGTCTGGGGCACTGATTAGGGTGTCTGACTCACTTTTGTACTAGAAGCTGTTATTTCAAATGACTGAAACGTAGTGCTGATTTTTCATAAGCTTGGTAAACACAGAATTTATCATATAGCCCATCATGCCTTTAATTTTCTGCAAATTGTCATGAAAAAATATAAAAAGGTATCCCTTTAATTTTACAAACCTAAAAGCCAGGAAAATGAAGCTTTGGAGCCAAGCAAAACGACGTAATGCCGTATTACCAAACAGAGTAGCAAATGTTCCAGCCAGAGAATGGACATACATGTAGTTCAAGTAAACACTGATGGAAAACTTTGTTAAGTTAGTGTTGTAGACCCACAACACTGGCTGCATTTTATACAAACGTTTACAACACAATTAACAGTGAAGCCTATATAACCTCAGTGCAAATAAGTCAAATCCAAATATGCCAAGTAAGCCTTTGGCTTTTAGTAAACTGCTCCATGTTATGAGTCCACTTCTGACATACAGACTGCTGAGCACATGCACTAAGGCTGAGAGGAGGGATGCACTGAATGTTGAAAAGTGGCTGACTGCGACGCTGCGGATTGGACCGTAGGTTGCACAGGTGGTGGAGGTGGTGGCGGAGGTGGCTGCACTGGGGTCTGCGTGTTTGGAGAAGGAGGAGGAGTGGGACGTTTAAATTTGTCGGGGCTGTTACTTCTTCGTGGTGAAGGCCTCTGCAGAACAAATATTGAAATTATGTTTAACACACTCCTGAACAACTTTAGGTGCAAGTCCTCTAATCAACATACTGAGCTCGGCAAAGGAAAAAAAACACCCGCAAAAAAATCCGAACAATTACATGGGAAGAATCCATTTCAAAACAATTGCAAGAATCACAATAGAACTTTTACATAAAATAAACATTACTCTGAAATGGAGTAGCAAAGGAAAGGGGAAGTACTTTTGAGATAAAACAGAACACACATTCCTTCCTGTCAGCTTGCAGGAAATGAACACAAGACATATGTCCTGAAGATACGTTTACCTATGATGACCAGCAACCTAAAAAGAGATGAGAGATGCTGTAGAGACAGCACCTCCCAGTTGTGCTTGCCCAGCCAGTAGGTGCTGATGAACCTTTAACTTTTTGCTGCTGGCGTATGAAGCCCAACTACATGGTACCTGAGTGTGGGTGGGTATGTTTTGAATGCCAGAGAGTCTGCCCAGTCTCTAGCTTTCTGAAAGACTCTTAGCCTGCACACTGAAGCAAGACCAACGCATAATACAAGTTGTTCTTTGGAAAACAAACAAAAAAAGATTACAACCCTTTGAGCTGCAGGAGTGAAGCAGTTGTTAGAGAGCTCCCCTCAACAGAAACCACAGATTTTCAACAACCTGCACGTTTAAACACAAAGATTTAAAACCCACTTTATCTTTACAAACCAGTAGGGGTGGGGGGGAATCTTCTTTAAGGTTAGCAATGTAAAAATATAAATGACACTGCACAACACTAACTTCTGCACTTTCAAAACCAAAATATTCTCTACTTACCAATCCAGTCAGCGTTAATCAAGAACCTCATGGCATGATAAACCACCCACCCACTATTAATAATCAACCAAAGGTGGTCAACTCTGGGGAGAAGCATGATTACAGTGCTACACGAAATGTACTACAGGTAAAGTCAATTTATTCTGTAATGGAGATCAAAAATGAAGAGTCAAGAATCAAACTGCAATTTAGTCAAATAATGTGTATTGTATCTATTTTTCTGCACAACTATGTACAATAGATTAAAGCTTTACGCACAAAGCCAAGGGATTCTTGACAACTGACCGATGTCTCTGAAACACTTAAAATCATTTATTGCATTTGCGTACATCTAATAATATGAAGGGACCTGGTTTCAGTATCGAGATAAAGCCAAGAGCTATTTATCAACACTTTTCCCCAAAAAATTAGTATTTTGTCCTGAAGATGATCTTTTTCATAGTGACTCAGTGTCACACCAATTAATTTACAGTTTCAGAAAGAATAGTATTTCAGAGACTGAATAGAACAAGTTCCTTGAAAAATTAGGCTCCAGGGTTTCCAGAAGCTTAAAGATCTTCCTGTGACTAACTCATGTGACACACAGCAGTGGGCTGAACCCGGACCAGGATTCTACCTTCTACTGAGCTCCAGCTTCCCTCCTGTTCTACCCACTATTGTAGCATTCCCACCGCTCTTTGCTCAATGAAATTATCAATTACCTTTGCACGCTCACCTAAACGATTTTAGAAGCAGCCATATTTTAGCATTCTACTAAAAATTCTACTGAAACATGTTTTCACATCTGAGAATGACAAGTATATGCAAAAACCTTGCAGGTTATTTAAATACTACCATACCTGTTGAGAAAAATCAAAATGGTCTTGATACAACAACTATAAGGTATTTTGCCAACTGGTTAATATTTAGGCTCTGTTTGCTCATTAAACTCCACAAATATTTAGAATAAACGTGATTAAGTAGAAATGCATCAAACATCAGAAGTAAAAAGGAAATAAATCCAGTTGAAAGATATGAGAAATTGTCCTAACAAATGTTTATATTCACTTTCTTCTTTGCCAATGAGAATAGAAAATAAGAGTTAACTGCCTGTTACAGTGACATGGTGGTAGCATTGTGTGTCATCCTGAAGAAAACCTGAGCTTGGAGCAACCTCAGATGACTCATCCGTCAGATGGTGGAGACTAGGAGAAAAATGAAAGCAATGTTTTTACTTCCTGGGATAGGCTTAGTAGCTTAGAATATCACTTCTCACACCCTGCCTGCTGATCCATAAGATGATACCTATTACTGTCCTTAAGATGATAATACATCCTATTCTTTTGCAGAAAATAAGGTTCTCCAAAAAGAATCAGTTTCTGAGGGGTGAAGAGGAAAATCAGAGTTGAAGAAAGCAGCAATAGGTATCTTGGAGTAAGGAGACAAAAACAAACATTTACAAAAATGTTTTGTAAAAAAACTTAATGACAAGCAATCATAACTTTGAAAAACCAAACTGACATTCATAACAAGTATTTACTATTTTAAATACTTACTGTAATACCATGGGATGGTCCCATATGTTGCACATGAAGGCCTGGGGAATTGTAGTAAGACATTCCAGCTCTAGTCAGTGAAGTTGGTGGTGTGAAACCAACTGTGTGACTTGCATATGACAGACCTAAAAATTGTTAAAACACGGTAACATCAACATTCTTGTTTATATTACAAACTAAAGTGTGAGTTTTTAAAAAATTTTTTAGTTCTGAATCAATGATAGGTTAAGAAATGGTAATTGCTGCCAGATTAGACAACTAAAAAATAGTCACTGTACTGAAAAGCATGATGTAAAACTCATTTCTTTTCTTGGAGTAAACTACCATGTTTCAAAAGATACACTACACCATGTTAAAAATAACTTTTCACTTAACATAAATGGTGTAAGGCTCCCCCAGCAGCTTAGTTTTAGTCCACAAGTATTTCCATCCAGCCTTCCATTTCTCCTTGGAGGAAATGGCTCCCTGAACAAAATACAGTCTGAAGAAGCAGAGAGGTTGTGCGTGGAGAAGCCATCTAGCATTGGGCCACTACTAGTTTCCACAAAGAAACTGGATGTAGGTGGCTCCTCCAAGGCATACCAGATCCACACCCAGGCTTCCTCCTGTTTTGCCTTGGCATTTATAGGCAGGGACCCAAAGATCTTTGGGACTGTGAAGTTAAAACATTCTGGGATTAGTCATTAGCAGGACTAGGCTAGCAACTAACATTTAAAATGACAACTTGTTTTATCCCCATTAAGGAGAGTCTAATATTCAAAAGTGCAAATATCTAATTCTTCCATCTAAATATTTCCTTTCTGTAAGAACTTATTTATAAAAATGGAGAGTACCTGTATAGCTAACCAAGGTAAACAGAAACAGCAACTGCTAAGTGCTTAAAGTTCAGACCTTGAAGTGTTCCAAACATTTTGAGTATTTCTCAAAACAGCACACATTCCAAAACCTGTAGCTCATTATTGCTTTCTGACAAAAATATCAGTAAGGTAGGAGACAGGACTTTTCTCAGCTGTTTAGTATTAGATACTAGCAACTGCTTTGGAGAATTATGACCAAAAAAATTTCTAAAGGTCTATTAAATTTTTATAACACCACATTGGATTTAACAGTTTTTACACTTCTTCTACACTAAATCAATGCAAAACAGTGCCACTGCAGCTACAGTATGCACCAACACCCAGCTTTGTCCTTAACTGCATGCATCTGTGTTTGTGCCTACAACTGATGAAACAAGATTTTTTTTTTTTTTTTGGAGGGGGGGCCAGCAATGAACCAAAACAAGCCTCAAATCACTAATAAAGTCATATAAGAAAACATACTCCCTTTGCATCCTTCAATTGTAAGTTTGATTCTGCTACATCCCAAATGTACGTCTGGTGCAAACTAAGAGTGACTCCACTGTCACTTTAGAGTAGTTAAACAATGCAGATTAACAAAATTAATCTGCTTTTGGACTACACAATCTAATTGTCTGTACAGCAGGTGTTTTATAACTACGTGCTTTTGTAAGCACAAGGGCAGAAACGAGTCAATGTTTAGGTAGGTGACAATGCGTTGCAAGTCAGAGACAAGAGCCCAGGAACAATAAAAGGCAAAAAATATGCTTTAAGTCACCTTTGCAACATTACAATTTTGGACTGCTTTGGGATAAACCAGCTCCAAAAGTTTTACAAATTAAAGTCTATGCAGCAAAGAAGCGATAACAGAGTAGTGCACGTACATCCAAGGCAGCTCATCTCCGCAGCCCAAAATCTAGCCTAGCTGCAGGAGCAAAGCATAAAACAGTTTATCTACACTAAAGACTAATTGGTAATTACAGTAACTAATCCCCATCTGCCTATGAGTGACAATACTTCCACCATCTTCAAAGTTCCATGCACTGTGCCAGAAATCTCAGCAGTATCTCAGCTTGAGAGAGTCCTCAAAGGCAGCATCAAAAGCCATGCAAGCACAAAAGGCTCCAGGACTCAGGAGCCAGAACCTGACCCATTAAAACTGACCAGCTATCCATATGAAATTATAGCCTAACTGGTTTCAAATTACGTTTCCACAAATCCAGGCACATAATTTCCCAAATGAAACATGCCAAGTCATACAATTACTTGATACAAAATATAACTGTTGTATTAGTCTGTGCTGATACTTTTGACAGTGTCTTACTGTACTACTTTATATCTAAAGTACTCTCAAAACCTATTTGTTTTCATCCATTACTGCATTCATATATACCAGACAGCTGTACAAAATTCCCTATTGATTTAATTAGTTCGCTAACAAACTGCTGCTTCTATTTTTCTGAAGTCTGAAACTTCCCAACTGTGGATATTAATTTATCAGACGTGAAGGAGAGTAATGTAGCTGCCTGTACAGAAGCGCTAGCCTGAAACATTTACTGTACCAACATTACCAAAATTGTGAACTCTGTTAGAAGTGATCATTTCAGCTGTGCTATTTTTAACTCTGCTTCAGACTGTGTTTCAGCATCCCCTGTCTGTAGGATATAATTCCCACTAGAACACAGCACTCTTGTATCAACTACTGATGGGAACTAAAGTCCACAGGGAAAAAGGAATGTGCTTCAGTCCCAGTGTAGGAACAAACCCACAGAGTACTTCTGCACTGACACATCAGTACCTAAATTGGGTGTATTTCTAGGTAATCTAGGATGCAAGCCTGTAAGTTACGAGATAATTTTCCCTACATATACTTTTAATTATAACCACTGTGTGGACTGCAGATACAATGTGCAGTTGAATACTGTATTATTACGAAGGCTGCACATGTATAACCACGGACATCCAAAGTAGTTACTCCAGAACAGTTGTTAGCATGACTACGTTTCTGTACACCCAGTTACAGAAAAAGGGTAAGAAAACATACATTGTTTTCTTGGTAACATACCTTGCAAAACATTGCAAGTCAAGTGATTTGGCTCATTTCAGGAGCCCAAAAACCTCTTGCAAACTCTACCATAATGCTCATCTCTAACACTGTAACATGGCTTATGGCCATAGCTACTCCTTACTCCTTTTGCAACACCTGGATGAACACTACTTTGAGTCCTTTTGAAAAACTAAAGTCAATCTTGAAAATTAAAGAGTTTAAAGACATTTTATATGGTCTAGCAGACCTGTATAATAAAACATCTCAATCCCATCTTGCAGAATGTGTCAATACAGAGCACGTCTCATTTGCCCTTGCTGTAGGACTCTGTCCAACAGGTTCTAAAGGTGAACTTGGGAAAGCAGGGCATGCAGGATTCGCTTCATTACGTACACGTGAGTTTGTGATCACCATGTAACATGCGTGGCCAACAACTTTTAATGAATGTCCAAGCACAATTTCAAGGGATTTTAAATTTCAGTCAATGTGTTAGTAACACAATACCTTTCCCTTTGACTTAAAAAATATATTCAGTAATCAAAAACTCAGAAAAGGTTAGTTTGCCTTTGTTATACAAAGTACGAGAGACAGGAATTCTTAATTTTACAGTTATTGTTTTACAACAGAAAATAGCAGAAGTGCAAAAGCCATTTCTCTACTAAGGAGAAATAGAAATCGACTTTTTTCCAACACATTCAAGATCAGACTTCTAGAAGTTTTGATTCAGAGCACAATCGTAGTCTCATTACTAGTTCATCACTAAACTCTAGAAATCTGTTTGAACGATGCATTCTGTTGGGCAACTTCAGGGGGGGGCAAGGGAAGAAGAAGAGACAGTAAGAGAGAAAAAGAGAGAGCAAAAAAGAAATAAAAGTTCAAGTGATAGCTACTTAACTGACCTTTAATATCTGTTCACAATGTAAAACAGAACCATCCAAAAACATGCTGCACTAGAAGACATGTAAGGCAAAACTAGTCTTACATTTATGATGCAGTTTTTTCTCCAGACTATCTTTGAAAGGCTACTGAACTAAATATATTATTAGGGCACGTCACTATGTGATGCATACAATAATTTTAGAAACTGGGTTAAATATTTACCAGGTGATATAGGTCTGCTAGAACTTGGTGAGGGTGTATAAGGGATAGGACTGGACACAGTGCGAGGTCTTAATCCTTGTGCAGACATCTCATTAAAATATCTAACAAAAAAAGGTAAAGAATAATTAGATCAAACCTTTTAAGATGTGCCATGTTTTAAATGTTTCACTGTGGTTTTTTTCAATTCCCATAAGAATCACATTAGATTAATGAAGGACCAGCCACCTTTAGGAAGTCATGACAGGAACTCTCGTCATTGCTGAAGGCTCAGATACTGGCTTAACTTTCAACAGAAATAGCTGGACTTATCTTAGTTATTTGCAGTTAAAACCATACAAGTTGCATACGATTAGAACAGCACATATTAAGGCCAGAGGTATAAATCATGTAATCAAATCTGACCTATACTACATTCTTGCACTTTACACATCATTTCTACATTGAACTCAATAGCTTGTCTGGCTGGAGCTTAGCTTCCAGAAGACATTCAGCACTAATCTGAAATCATGAAAAAGGGGGGGTGGAAAAAAAAAATCATTAAAGTATTGATAATTTGTTCCAACAGCTCATCAGCCTCAGTTAAAAACATGCCCTGTTTCCTCCTTGAATCCCTCTGGTCTCAACGTTTAGCCATTTGCTCATCGTGTCTTTTGCCACTGGAACAGAGAGACATTTTGAATCCAGGACTTTCTCCCACTAAAGATGCTTCTAGGTTGTGTTGCAAGACACCTCCTACACTTCTCTGTGATAAACTGAACTGATTAGAACCTCAGGCAAGGCATTTTTCTCCACCTGTAATAATTTTAGTCGTATTTATTTGTACTTTACTCACTGAAAACAGTGAAGCTTCTTCACAGCCATCAAGTGCTATATAAAAGGAGATAAAAATCATACCAATTGCTCCTACTTGCCACTTACTGTTTACATCTCAAAAGTAATTTTATGTATTTTTTCCACAGCACTAGGCTGGCAGCTTTCAGGTTGACTTGCTTATGCACTCTCCACCTAGATTTTTCAGTCATTGTCTAGATTAGAGGTTCCCCTGCTCACCTTTTTCTGCACATACAGTTGCAAATCAGTGCACCTGGGTTTATATTATTACATTTAGCTGTGTTTCTTTACTGAACACAGCAAAGCAGCAGGCAAAATTAGCTACCTAACAGCCCTTTGACTCTTCTTTGTCTTCCCTTCTATCACTGTGTTCTAAGAAATTCTTAGTAGCTACATTTATTTCCAGATCACAGAAAAATACCACAACATGGAGCAGCATTAAAAATATTCCTATTTGATGGAATTCACAATGACAACTACTTCAAGGTCTGTGAGCCAATTCACAAACTATTTGAAACATGTTTTGATACTGCATCTTATTGATTTTTAACCAGGATATTCAGAGTTACTAAGCCACTACATCTAACACAGGCAATACACTGTAGTGATACCAAAGTTGGTTTAAATTTGGGTAGATCAGGTAATAAAAGTAGCTGCAATAGAGAACAAAAGAAAATTAACAAACTGACAAATTAAAATTTAGTTATATATACATTTTATAGAGAGCTACCAGTGGCAAGGTTAGTGAAATTGAACTGACTTGGCTACCTCTGCAAGACACAGTAACTTGTAATGCAGATGATATGTTTATTACAGCAAGGCAGTGGTCTTTGTGATTTAATCTTATTTTATTCTACATAAAGACAATTTTCTGTAAGTCATCCTAGTATCTGGATCAGATGATATGGAATAGCAGCACACTGTTCATATGCTTCCTGGTTTCAGATATTTCCCTACTACTCCAGAGAACAGGATGCAGGATTGAAAAGACAAAGCTATTGCTAGTCAGGAGGAAGAAGTTTGGGGAGAGCTGTGTATTTTGCATGCAGTAAAGCATCTTCATCTACCCCCACCTACAAAAAATAAGTATCATCAGCTAACAGAATGCAACTGAAAAAATGGGTATCTGATCCATCACCACCATCATGTTTAGGAAGACAATGTAAGCTGACAAAAATTTACATTTTAAAATCATTACTGCATGTAGGTCCACAATTATTTCATCTACACGGTTCTCCTAAGACTAACCACTCTTAATACCTGCTTCGGCCTTCCCTTTACTTTGTATTACTTACACTGCAAATACGTGTTTTGGAGCGGTTCTGTCACACCTTTGAGTACCAAGAAAAATCAAAATGACAATGACATTTCTTAGAAGTACAGAATAGTTAATCAAATTTTCCTGCATTTTATTGATTACCACTACCTACAACTGGTTGACAAAAAAATTATTAGGATACTCTACATTTTTGGATTAATACTGGTAATTCACATAGATTTAGATTTTGACTGTATTTCCTTTACAATGTAAATATTGGCAGAAAAGATTATGCTAATAAAAGTAGATTCAAACACCAGAATCCTGTGTTTCTAACAATTTAGTTTATATAGCATTCACTACATCTTAATACGAGATGCTATTGCAATATATGTCAGTTGCCTAGTATTTCCTTGAAATGAAAACACTACCTTGAACTTTAAGGGTGCTCCTTGAAACAAAGTATCTGGTACTTTGTTTCTGGTAAATTATGGCCTGTAACGAATATACTGATGACCCAAGAAAAAAAAATCTCATTATCATAAGAATACACAGCACAGGGTAACTTTTTTTTTTTAAAGGACCACTATAAATCCAAAATAATGTAAAACAGTACAACCAAATAATGAGCATTTGATAAGAAATAAGAATGTTTTATTCAAAGTGTACTTAAAAACCTCTTTCAAGACAGAACACTGTCATATGACTATGACGTGAGAAAACACTAAAAGGCATCATATAAAACCATGAAAAACTCAAGACCATCTGAAAGGTCAGTGCAAGCAATGCAGCTTGCAGTAGAGAAAAAAAAAAATCAAGGATGTTATGGTTGGGACATCAAGAACAACCCAACAGTTCTGGAAATGTTTCCCCTCTCTAAGGCTTTACACAGTATCCCTTTGTATTAGGCTGAACACATTTTACTTTCTGCAAAGGACAAATTAGCCTCAATTAAGGGCCTTGTTCCTACCTCACAGAATGCCTTGCAGTTACCAAGTTAGGGGCAAAACAAAGGTACTGATTGAATTATCCTGAATCTCAACTCCACAGCTATACTTATTTCAATATACATGATCAAAAGTCTAAGCCGGATAGAAAATATTTTCTTTCTCAATGTTAAAACTAATGCAATTTCTACACAAGTTTGATACAATTCTACTGAAGATATTCCTGGACCATGCTGAAATTTGATATGTATATTAAACCCATATACAGGTTATTTCTATAAATACTTATTCTATAATATTTGAAAAGCGTGAGTATTGATTAATAAGCTCAATGCCAGCATATCTGGATGGCTAGAAAATACAAACCTTTCATCGTCCATTTCTAAGCTGGATTCACTTTCTGACAGTTGCCTGCAGAGTGCTTCCCTACGTTCCATTTCCCTCTGTAATTTTCTTTGAAGTCTCAAGTTTTCTTCTCTCATGTGTCGCTCCTCTTCTAAATATTGTGCCATCTTCTCTGAATCTGAAATTCAGAATTTTGTTAAAATTTGATTAAAATTCACTTTCACAGACAGGCAAATATGTTGTGCCTAATTTTACTCCAGTACTTCAAGAATGAGGGTGTAGAAAACGCTCAGGATGGATCACTCAAAATTCTCATCTCTAAGTCATTAGTTCAAAGCCTAATTCAGAACAGTAGCTACTAAAATAAATTACTGGCTGACAGCAATTTTGGAAATAAAAGGTAAAAAGCAAAGAAGTTTTAAGTATTTACTTAAATGAATTTGAAAAGAAAGGGAAAAGTCATGAAGAAAATAATAAAACCAAAACCATAAAGGAGAAATACAATGATTCCTGCTCCATTAAAATAACGCTATTCCACGTTTACAAAGATTTTACTGCAACACACAGAAGAAATTATTTTAAAGGTATATTTCCATTTCAAAGGAGGAAGCACTAAACAAGTTCTGAAACCCAAAACACTTAAACTTGTATTAAATTGCTACCTTATATGTATCCTATAGCATTCTTTCAACTACACATTTTATCATAGAGATTGGCCACCAGAACATGCACCAATATTAAAAGCCAACAAGTGGTTTACTCTTTACATCAAAGGGCAATTTGAGTTTGCAATTCTAAGCAAATTCAGCAAACATCATTTAAGTGGTCTGGTATCACAGGCTATTTAAAGTGATAAAATCAAATTATGGAAAGCTACAAAGCATTTTGACAGATTATTTAAATAAAATGTAATGCATGATGAAGACTTAAGACACAATGTATTTTGTGAGGTTTTCTAATATTTCATCAAGTTTACAGTTAATTCCTTGATATTAAAAAATAAAATTACAATTCATCATGCTTTGTGATCACTCCTTTATGCAGCACCCTTCAATTTTAGAAGACTGTTCCCAAACTATCAACAACATATGATTTCTCTCTCTTCTGTGGAAATATCACTTCTAAATGTAACAGTATCACTTATTTAAAACTATTATTATACCAAAACAGTTCCTAGACTAGAAGTAAGTGCTTCAGGAATACAAAATGTAATACCAGTATCAGAATTTAGTAAGCAGATTTTATTAAGTATTTATGAATAATACTAGAGGTTCTCTAATGACCACACATTGCAAATACCAAACTGAAAACTGTATTTCAGTTTCATCTTCTGATTGCAGGCTATCACATCCACCATTTCTATCAGTATTGCTATTCGTATTGCACCTTTGTTAATCTGTTCACAAAGGGAAAGAGTACTTTTAAACCTAGATCTTATTTTCAATGAGAATTTGACTTTAAATGCTTCTAAATTTTTACTCTACATCACAATAATTCAAAAAGAAACCACTTAAAAATAATGAAGAATACTTGAAATTAATTAGGCTAGATTTGTACAAAGAGTACTATAATTCTAAGGCCTTGCTCTTGTTCTGAAGTTCAGTAAGTGAAGGCTGCAGTGCAGAACTGGCAAGTACAAAGCTTAGCAGTCCTTATCTTCTAACTGACACAAATTATTAATACCATAAACTTGCGCACAAGGCCTCTGCAAAAGAGCACTCTCCCATCATCTCTGTCTTTAAGGAAGGTCGCTGCCCCTGGCAAGCTATTTCTCTAAACAGGGGTTGAAATATTCCAGTTAGCCTGTCAAGACCAGCACACTACAGGGGGACAATATTGCCTGTTTCCCACTCGCCCAAGTTTTTCTGTCTATATGGTTAGGTATCTACTTACCTATCAATTGAAATACAATGCTACTAACTAGGAACTAGGCAGAACTGATGAAACTCGGATATAAATTTTAGATTTAGCATGAAGGAATGAAAGGATTGGCATTGCAAAGATCACAGGAAAGTGCAAGCGACCTTCCTGCCAGCTGAGACCATGTGCTCAGAGCCGTAGCCTCTTCTCTTGAAAGGCAGGGCAAAAAGCAGGCTTTCCACTTCTGGTCAAGGGTCCACGACACTTTTCACAACAGAAACACACAGACTTCTACACAACTATTTATTCTGTCCACATTCAAAGTGATCTTACATATGTAAGAACAAAATAAGATTACTTGTTCTGCTATATTGCGAAGTCAAATAGCTGCCTGAACAATTAGTCTAAACACAGCTACAAAAAATTAAAGATAGCTGCAGTCATTAACAAGTGAAATTCTTACATACAACTGAACTTTTATTTTGCTAGCTGTTAATTCCTGAGTAATTCTTAATTTATAACAAGACTCTTACAAAGTAGGCCATACATATGTTTTGAAAAATCTGTATGTTGAAATACTGCTAAGTTTCTGAAAAAAAGTTAGAAACATTTTTCTGGCCCAAAGTATTCAAGAAATATTTGTTGATTCTTCCAGACACCCTTCTAGTACAGGTAAAAAACCCAAACTGCAGTATAAATACATCAACGAGCAATAATACTGTAATTATGAAAATGTTTTAATATAAACCTGCCCTATTTTTTCCACTTCTACCTTAAATTCAAACTCATGAAAGTATACATAAAAATCTTACATTACACAAAGTTAAAAAGATTCAAAACAAGTTGTTTACTCACGCTGTAACTGTGCAGCCCTCAGTTGTTTCTTTAACCTCTCCACTTCATTCTTTAAAAATCTGATATGTCTCATCATATTTTCTGGAGAATCTATCTCCATTGATATGTCTCTGGGTGATGGTGGAGCAGATACAGGCTGGTCTAATTTCTCCTGCAAAATTCTGTATGAAAAACAGTTCAAATTTTACCTTCAATTCTAACAAGAAGAAAACCCCTTAAATGCCCCAGAAAGCCAGTGCAAGGATTCCGATAGGTATATAAGATTTATTTTAACGACTGTTTTTGGGGAGAGAATATTGGGAGAATTTATAATGCTTTCTTTTTTAAATCAAAATTAAAAGGTAAAATTTTTTGTCCAAGCACAGATGGATTTTCTAAATTATTCAGACATTGACACTCCCAAATATTCCTGCATACAGTTCAGGAAAAACAAATTCTGGACTACATATAGTTACCTCAATTTTATACTCAACGCTACTTATTCCACAAAATCATTTCTAAGCAAATTCATTTAATCTCTTATGAGTTTTTACATTTATGTTCTTAGAGGAAGAACACATATTCAAGATGAAAATATGAATAAAGTATGTCTATGATGAAACACAAGCTTTTCTGTTTCACCATTACCAAAAGAGAAAACTTCATAGACATTTCTGAAGCATAGTCAAATAGCCTCTCCCCCCCCCCCCCCTTTTTTTTTTTTTAAATCTCCAAACAGAAAGGTATTCCATATAGTCAAGGTTTCAAATACCTCAAATAACTGATTGTAAATTCAGGAGTAATGAACTTCTCTTATAATGAAGTAAGCATATGGTAGATAATAAATGTTCTAAATGATGATTTTTGGAGTTAACATATGAAGTATTTTTCAGCCTGAAAGCATGAAACTGTTCTTCACTAGAAACATGTTGACTGGCCAGATCCAACTCTGCCCTGAAGAGCAGGGACAGCACTATGTAAGCACAACTCTTTGCATGGCCTAGTATTCACACGTACCATACAAAGTAGTACTAAAGCATGGTCTGACTCCACCATAGCTCCTCGCAAGAAGGCACACAGACTGAGATAAATTAAACCAGAAATGGTTTGGCTTAAAGAGGGCTTTAAATCTAAGATGCACAAAAATCATACCAAGGGCAAATCCCGCTATGGATTTACCACGGTTGAATATCACATGTAGTTCTTCAGAGCACCTTCACACAGCAGGGCTCCGTAAAATAAAACTACAAAACCTGCAGTTCACCAAGCTCAGGTGTTTTCTGAGGCCTCAGTCAAGATTCACAGGGTCACACTAACATAATTGTCCTTAAACATGTAGAAGAAAATAAGGTATTAATCACCTCTTCTCCCCTACTCCCCCCAAAAACAGAGTTCTTATAATATGGTATTAAACAGAGGGTTGCTTTAATACATATTTTTAACCTGAGCTTTCTCAGGAATATAAAATCTCACTGTCTTAACTTCTACTGAAGAAGCAGCAAGAAGTCTCAATGACATGAGTCGCACACCACTGAGAAAAAGGTGAAGCCTTCTTCGAGCAGATAGGGAAAATACAAGAGCTTCTCTTATAACAAATACACTAAAAAACCACGTTATTTTCTCTGGGCCACAAATATAAAGCTGACCCCAAACCAGAAGCTTTAAAAACAGTCTATCAGCAGTTGAAAAAAATCAGGAAAAAATTCCTTTGAGCTTTCTCAAGTCATTTCTTATACTATTTAGTTTCGTCTCCTTTAAGCAATCAAGGATGAGGCATCATGTAAACAAGGAGCTTTACAACTGCTTTAACTCCCAGGTTTTCATAGATTAAACAACTCTTACCGGACAGAGATGAACATATTTAATCCAGAACATTACGTATTAAGTGATATCTCTCCCACAGTAACAAATACACTGCAATAAGACAAACCGTTTTTCTGCTTCAAGCTTATCCATCCTCTTCCAGAGACGATTCACTAGCGCTTCTTGTTCTTGTTCCAAAGTATTTTCAAGGTCAATCTTCTCACGTCTTAGCTGGAGAGGAAAAACAATCAATGAAAATGATGGAAATATATTTTTTGCAAGGAACTGTCATTAGGAAAGATCATTGCTATAACACCACCATTTTACATGATGCTCTACAACAGCAAGGAGAAGGTGAAGAAGATACAAAAATCAGGCACAACACACTGGTCACAGAGCCAGAGAAAAATCAAGAGATTCAGGAGCTGCACAGTTGTCATCTCCTTAACATAAATTCCTCTCACAGAACTTGTCGTCTCTGGCCAATAAGGAGGAGCTTGAAACCTGGGCACATGGTCACTGATGACATGACAAGCCTATTCAAAGATATCTCCTATTCCATGAGTCTCTGAAGTTCAAACTGAATGTACTGTCCACTACACCAGCATTTATTCTTTTGAAAAATTTCAGACTTTTTTAGTAGAAAAATCACAGTTAAGTAAGCCAGAAATGGAAGAGAAGCCATGTTTGCCTTAGGTAAAGGAGCAACATAACAAAAATAGTAAAGAAAAATTATGTGAACTGCCTGAAGTGCTACTGTATCAACCCTTACTAGCAGAAACAAACGTATTTCCATCTTAGCAAAAGCTTTTTAAAAATAAACACTTAACTTGACATTATTCCCATTCACTTACTGTGTGAACAAACATTCTTGATTCTACTATAAGCTAACAAAAGCAAATATAATGTAGAACCACACATGAAGAAATCTATTATTCATATTTTAGTACAAATACAATGCAAATATTAATAAGAATACATTACAATACTAAGAGGCACACCTGATCTCATTCAGTAACCCTGGTAGCTGAACTCCAGAAGTTAGCAGTAATGAAACACATGGGAATAGATCAACACCTTAAAGGTGGAAAATAGCATGGAAGTATTTTTCCAAGCCAAGCCTTAGTCAACACTCACCACTCTCCTGGTGGGCAAATAATCCCACATTTCAAAATGGAAAGACTGAAAACAGATTAAGTGATTTCTGCGCACATTTACTACATCACTAATTGAAGTACTATTACAGCCTCTAAATCTGTAAGGGCTCTGTGCTAACCACTAAATTAATACTGAGGTATCCAAACAAACTTTAAACTTACGCACTTCGGGTAACAGTGCAAGTTTAATGAATGTACAACTTTCTTCCTTAAAGCTTAGAGGAATTAGTTACTGTAAGTAAAAATAGACATATATTGACGAGTAATAGGGAACATAATTTGAAAACGAAACACTGTTTAGTAAATCTTTCCATGTCTGAGTTTCCAGATGTACATTAACAGCTGAAGGAACTAACACTTCAATAAAAGAGAAGTCAGGAGCAACACGCTTCGGCCTCACATGAGGGATGAGAATTTGGATCTTGACTGACACTTCATTCCCCACACCAGAAGGAGCTGGAGTGTTACAAAGGCAAAGGGCTCAGCCCCGGGAGATAGAGGGCACTTTACCTTAGGGCACTTCTCATTAGCCAGTTTGGCCAATGCTTGGGGCTGACAGCATTCAGAGGGAAGAAAGTACACAAAATGTTCTGGGAATCTGCACACCATGATTCTACATTACCAACATGTGGATCTTCACTACACTGCATAGCTACCTGTATAAACACATGATGAAAAAAGTTTGACTGCAGATCACTACTGCAGTAATGGCTTTTGCATCACTTCAATTCAGCATGGTTTAGACTCACCTGCTCTGACATAGTCTTTTTACAACTATGTCATTGATCTAGCACCAAACAAACCCACAAAAACATATTGATGAAAATAAATCTATTGCATTTAATGGTAGTAAGAAGAGCACACTGGAATTTGAAGACAGTAAATTATTTATAACCTTGGATTTGAAAAAACTAAGATTACATTTAGTATTACAGCAACCATCACCAAGGCAGAGTCCGTTAACTAGAAATCTGCATATAGGTAAGCATGCACAATGGCAAATTCAAATCATCAGCAACAATACACAAATGAGCCTTGTGTTATGCCCTGAAGGTTGACAGACATGCTCTGATGAAACACCAAAGAAACCAGGCTGTGAAACAGAGATTTAAAACTCCCCATTTCCAGCAACATGAAAACACACTGGAAACAAGTATCTTCCTTTCCTGATCTTGAGTGTTGTCCCAGTTCCTCCCAGTGTCAGGATATTAAAGCTTTCAGGATTAACACCTTGAATCAAACCTACAGGAGAAGTGAGTGCAGCATCCTGACCAGAGCTGTGAATTCAGAGAATACGTATATTTGTTTTGTACTAGGTAGTTTCAGTACTTGGAAATGTAGTCTAACTCTAGTCAATAAATGTTAGGAATGTGATAATATTCTGAACTAAAATAAGCAGGATGGGATTATATCTCAAGACCAAACCAGCAGCTCTGTCAATTCTAGTGTCATTCTATATGGGTTCAAAGTTACATTCCAGTCAAACATAATTTAATTTTTACCACCACAACAGGGAAACAAAGAAGTATTGCTTGCTTTTTTGGACCTTAATCTTCCCTTCAGAGGAAGGGGAAAATCCCTTTTAACCTTCCTCACCATCCAATAGCATTTCTTCTCATCTTTCTCTCTCTCTTTCACACATACACTTACTTTACTTCAAATGCAGCTAAAATATCCATTGTCTGTGTATTCCTGGATTACCGCTTCTTCAGTCTTCTTGCCAACTTACTAACAAGCACAACTCTTCCCTCCTCAAATGCAGATCTTCCAAATCAATGAAAGCTGAATATGATCTCTGCCTAAGCCCACTATCCCAAATTTCACTTCTCTGCTTCTCATCTGCCTTTCCCCCTTTGTAGCTTTAATTCTTTGCTGCTCTCCAAGAATATATTTCCAGAAGATTTTACACATTTCATATTCTTCTCCTTTCAAGCAGACAAAGGAGATGATTATTAGCAGTTTAGTTCTTATTTCTCATCTCCTAACTGCATCAATTCTAGTTTATCACTGTACTGTATTAAATAGAAAAGCAATTACGAATAACAGCAAAACTACACAAACTTGGCCTCTGTAGGACAAAACTGACAGCTATTTATTTCCTATCAAACCACTGAACTATAACACAGAACATTATTGCTCATTTTAACTGAGACATTCAGTTAATGAAATAGTCACGTTGCAAATTTCTGTAAGCCTTCAGAGAAGAATGTTCTGCCACTTCAAGCTATCTTAAGAAAAAGTCAGGTCACATTTGAACCCTAAGATCTAACTTAATTTTTTATTTAGGAATAGCATTCTACACAACCATCACTGCTACAAACTGGCTACCTACCCATCACTTGTGGCATAAGCAGCTCAGATGAGAGAAAGCAAAGGAAGAAGGACACAAAGCATAGATAATTCATGTTCCACATTTAAAAAATAATAGTTCAGTGAACATATTTGTAACTATCTGCTCACTGATTACAGTAATAGATCTAGTACTGCAGCCCTAGATTGTGTTCAAAGCATTGCTGAAGTACTCCTTCCAAGCCCTGTTTAACAGGTTTCACAAAGCTTATGTTGAAGCATTGTGGCAATCTCTCTTCCTTAATTCTCTATGTGTACAATAAAGGCAACATTGCTCTGCTCACAACTTCTGGCTGCTTATTGCCAAGTACAGCACATGCCCTCAAGGCTGTTGCTTCAGCTGGTTAATTAGCACAATAAGCTTTTTTTTTAAATTTGTGTAAGAAAAGAAAGCATGCTGAAGTTCAAAGTAACTTGAGATTTACTATACCTTACTGTAAGAGAAAACAAAGGTATACATTGCATTACATATAAATACACATGGAATGTCTAAGTAAGACTGATAGCAAAATTTAACATCTTCATAAACAAAGTAAGTTTTCAAGGTCAGATATTTGAGAAAAAGACCTTTGAGCATCCATGGTTTTCGAACAATCTATCGTTGATATTCAAATGTAGCAACGAGTTTCAAAGTTATGATTTCACAAGTCTTGTCTGCCCAGAACAATGATACAAAAATAAATACCATTAAGATTTCAGCTGTGGCTCATGCTAACATTTCAAAGAGTAAAACAGCTTAATATGTAAGCTTACTTTGCATTTTGATTAAGTGGCCACCGTCACCACCTTGTGGCTAAGAGAGTTATTTCAATCTCATGTTAATTTCCATGTTGGTTAAGGATTTGCTGGCAACTACATCTTCCTACTTTTCTATTTTTCAATTTGTTCCATAGATCTCTCCATATAGAATGTTAACATAAGAATCAAGAAAACCCATTTCATCATTAAGATAGCCATTAATTAATTAATCCACAATGTCAATAGAAAGAGAGTCATACAAAACTGGTAGAAATTCAGACTACCAGCAACAAAAAAGTTCCACATCTGATGAGAACAGCAAAAAAATTCACAGAAATAATGTATTATATTTACACCACCCAAATTATTGGACTCCCACAAGCCAGAAAAACTGAAGTTCTTTAACAAGCCTATGTGTTTCATCAGTTTGCCTTTTAAGTCAAAAGGACTCCTACTAACGCCACTGAGGTGCTTTGATGCACATGTCTAAAATTAGACATAAGAGCAGTCCCAATGTCTAAACTTCCAGTGGAAACATGACCAAAACAAGTGGTGTTTTATCTCTGCAATCTTCATAACTGTCTAGGGAGAGAGGGAGTTGGGTGTAGTCACATCTCAAATCTTTTTAAGTATACACACAGCTAACATTTCACCGTTTGAGTCCTGTGCTACCCAAGCTGCCAAAAAAAGGTGACCTAAAGCACAACTAGACCACATACATATCGTTTACTGTTGTGCTTAACCACTATCAGAAGTGACAGTCCTTCTCACTAGCAGCATGAGAGTGGAAGCTGATGAACAGCAACAAGAAGCATTACTGACAAAAAAGTTGCATTTGCAAAACTCACAGCTGTCCAGCAGACATGAAGACCTGCAGTAAAGCTACTAAAAGTTATAATGGCCATGAAAAAAATTAATGAAAGTTTCTCACAATAAATTATGTTAATGATTTATTGCTTTGAAAATCAAACTGACTTTTCTATATTCTTGATATTGCCCAGTTTCTTACATACTTAAAAAATTAAGTCAAATGTAATACAAAACAAGTTTGTTTTCTTTTTTCCAGAATCCTTTGTTTTACAATCATATAATTCTGAAAGTAAGGAGTTACCTGCTCCAGGGTGAGCTGCTTCGAAATTGTATCATTTTCCAGTTTTTTAATTTTCTTCATCAGTTTGTTCACTTGAAATTCCTGTTCCTGCTCTAAATGCTGCTCCAGTTCAGCTTTCTCATGCTGCAGCTAAAAATTTAAGAGACATGGGAGTATTTTAGACACACAAATAAAAGTATGAAACGTTATGCACCTTTTATACATTTATTTACACATGTTTATTCTTACTGCACATTAAATTCTCAACTGATAATTCTTCTCAAAAGACTTCAAAATGCACAACCCACCCAACAGCCCTTCAAAAAGCAACATTTTAAACTGTGTTCCATTTACAAAGCAGATGGAAGTAAACTACATTTCCAAATATTTAATAAAGTCAAATCAAAATAGATACATTATAGATGTATATATAGAGTCAAAGTTTTGTTTTGACTATAAAGTCAAAACAAAATAGATACATATAAAATAATTATAGACATTTCAAAAGTCAAAAATCTATCATAATGTTCACAAAAGCATTAATTTTAATCTAAATGCATCATCTCAAGAGCACCCAAAGCATAAAATGCAGGTCTTAGCACTTTCTTCTCCCAGGCAGCTGAAAGCTTAAAATCATGACTGAAGTCACATTACTGAAATTGCTGTGCAACAAGATAGTAAAAAAAATAAATCTAATTTCTATTTCTATGCTATCAAGAATCAAAATATTTTGATGACATAAAACCACTGCTGGTTTCAAATCAATGTTACAAATTTTCTTAACACTCAAGGGAAATTTTTTTTCAGTTAATATTTCCAATGAAAAAAATCTTTACACTCAAAGCTCTCAAGCAGATGGAAACAAATGCCCCCCCCCCCCCCCCCCCCCCCTTAACATAAATTATGGCTTGGAGTCAAGTCACTTGTAACATTAAAGTCAAAATCACAATGGAATCCCTCTGAGATAGATCCAAGTCTTCCTGTGGATAAGACAGTGTGACTGGCACCACAGTACGAACACGTGAATTTGACTTAGGGAAAAGCAAATGTCACCAATTCAATTACACCATTTCAGTGGATGCTCTGGCCATCCACTGAAAACTGCAGGCACTTTTTTCCACCTGCTTATTTTCTATGCCTGTTCTGCTGGCTATCATATAACAATATGTAAGATCATAGCGTTTAAACATGTGAGGAAAATCTGAGGAAATGGAGACACACCTCAGTCATGGACACAAGCTGAGCTTGCTGGATATCCACAGTGAAGAAATATACTTTGATTTTAAAACAAGATAAAATTGCTAGTTCATTAATTCAGTTCCTTTTGCTGCTATTTAGAGACAAAATGGTCTGTGAAGCACAGCCTGGCAGGAAGTTCAGAGCAGAAAGGCTTGTGTGGAGAGAGTACTAGGCAGACAGTAACCACTTGGCAATATACATGTGGGAGAAGTTTGCAGTTTACTGTGTTTTCAGGGCTTATCAATTTCGAGATTTTATTTTTCACAGATTAAAATAAACACCAGAATAGTAATTAAAAAATAAATTAGATTTATTCCTTTCACTTATTCAATTATAGTATGTTTTCCAAAACCCCTGACACTCATGGAAATTCCCATACACTTGAGGAAGCCACCTAAACTCCAATATGATTATCACTGAGACTATCATGGCAGCTCTTGATCAAATGGTTAGGAAATTTTGTTAAACTGCCTAGTTGGAAATAAAACCATTTCATTTCTTGTGTGAGAATACACATGGCTGCTAAGTGATATTTCCATTAGGAGAAAAATTTGTATTCACACTTTTAAATGAAAATACTGTTTGTGGTACTTGACAATCAAAAATTTGAAGTTTCTTACTTCAGTACTGGAGTTAAGCTTGGTTGGAAAAAAATAGGTTTAATATGAAAAGGACATTATTTAGTCTTACAACTCCATAAGCCCCTCTCCCTTCCCTCCCCACCCCTATGCAGCAGCTACAGTTTAAGACCTAAGACACCCAAAGAGCCCAAGGAGCAGACAGCACGTGGATTACCACCTAGCTCAAGATACTTGCTGCACTTTAATCAGTCTTCACTTTGCTTCATTAAAAAAGCTAGACTTTTTTTCACCTAACTAAAAATTGAGACCAAAGCCAGTTGCTGTACTCAGCTTATATTTAGTTAGCAAATTAAACTGTGCAAAAGGGCACATTGCCAGAATCTCTTACTCAGCCTAAAGCCAGATGCTGCTAACAGAAAGCGTGTGGTTGGGGACTGCTAGCGTTTGCAGACAGTCCAGTGAGTCAGGCAGATCATACAGTCATATGAAGGCACCTCAAACCAACTCAACAACAAATACTATTTCGTGCTTTTGTGTGCTTCATGCAAATGCAACTACCGTATTATTTAAAACAAATTTAACTGCAATAGCACAATCTTGCTTGTCAAATCATTCCTTTTAAAGCTTGCTAGAATTTCCATCACACAGGAACTGATGAGGCTTACTCGTTAGATCTGTAGCTGCTGTGTAGGATCTACTAAACCCTACCTTGGTAGTGTGAACATACTGCAGCCAACGGACCATTCCAGCTGATCAGAAACCTACTAAGCGAAGCCAGGAGAGATCTATTAAAGGAATAGCTTCTATTCTAATTTTAACATAGATACACCAGAAAGCAAAGTGACTGGGAATAAAAAGAAACCCACAAACACTTTCACCTCAAGTGCTAAAAGGGATTATAACATGAAAGCCCTCTCGGACATTCTGATGAACCTACTTTATTGTGCTACTCCCCTTCACCCGTTCAGCTTCATTATTCAAAGTGGGAGAAAAATACTAGTAACACACCCCAAAATACATATTAATCATGTCTGTCACTCACAAGTGGGTAAAATATTTTTTCCCTTTTATTGGCCTTGATCACAAAAGCAAACCAAAACAAACAAAAAACAGTTAATGTTGAAACCCTAAAGCTGAAAAACAGAATTGCTAACAATGAGAAAATATCCACTAGTAAAACACTGGTGGATAGTGTTTATTTTAGTTAAAGTAAGAGAGCATTTTCAAACTGTTTTTAGTTATATGCAATTACAGTAACAACTGTTTACAGATACACCTACGGCTGCCAGCTAAAGAGAAGGAAAAAATGTGTTAGAACGTGTCACCTTGATGACAATGTCTTATAGACCTTGAATTGCATATGAAAACTGTAGGAGAGATACTGGGGGAATTTTCAGCTACATACAATCAGAGATGGGTTTGGTGCAAGAGAGACTAATACTTTAAAGTGAGAACGGGGCCATCAAATACAAAGCTTAGCAGCAGAAAGAGTGCATGCGTTAGTTCAGGTAAGTTCTATACAGTTACGGTAATATCCTTCCCTCTCTACAGAAATAAGTTTCCTGATACAATGTAGGAACACATTTACCTTACTTTCTTACTGTACTGGCTTATTCTGGGACAGCGGAAAGTGTTTTTATGAAATAATGGAGCTAATGAACGAAGTTCCCCCTTAAAAAAACAACCCAAAAACCAACCCAACGACCCCAGACTATGACCTTGTACATTGTACTGAACAGTCTATTTTTACTACTCCAGCCCTCAAAAGTTCTCCAATTCCTCCTTTGCTGCATCCTGAAAGTCCTATTTATTAACAAATTTGTATCAGCCATTTGCCTCCTCTTTATGTCCAGATGTTCATCAAATAAACGATAGATGAGCTGACTCTCGTTTATTCTGCACAATCACATTTGCATCCTTGAGCTGACGCATCGTATTTTGGAGAGCAGGAAGGGTAATAGCTCATGTTTACAGACTTACAATTTTTGAAAGAATTGTCAAGAATCAGACTTGCATGAGAAACAGTTCTGTATAGCCTCCCAATTACTTAATCTGCCTTACTATGCATTATGATATTATTTTGGTATGTTGTAACATTTTACTTTCAAGGACAGATACTTGGACCAATTTGCACTTCCAAAAATATAAGGGTATTGAAAAAGTCTGTATTTGATTTTGAAAAGGACTGTTGCACAATTTAAAGAATACTGGCTTTGTGAGTTCAAACAATATTAAAAATTAATTAGTCTTTTGAGCAGCCTTGTTTCACAAAAGATAAATTTTCAAGATTTACTACTTTAAATTTCAAAACAGTAACTCAACAAGTTCATATCCACAGCTGCAAGAACAGATCCTGCATCAAAACACTTCTGATGATACTCTGCAAAATGCTGCTACCATTCTATAATGACTAGGGATCGAAGACTTTATAAAAGATTGTTCCAAACTTTCCAGAGACTTAGGTAGACAAAAATAATTAGAGTAAGTACATGAGAAAATGTAGTGAATGTATATAAGGCTTATGAGAACTTTATCAGGAATGTATATGATGAAAAGCTTTTGTTTACTCCAAAACCTCTGTTGAGATGCATGTGCTCCTTCAGTTCTGCAGCATTCAGCCTAGAAAATTAAAAATTATGCTAAACAAAGGAAATTTAACTAGTAAAAGCATACACTTATTTATTGGCTTGTAGAGGCAGTAAAAGCTAATGCCATACAGTCATAAACAGGTGTTATCAAGCAATAGTATGGCACCAGAAAGCCTGGCAACAGGAAGACAGTATTATTCGAGTAAAAACACCTTCTCTTCTGTGCTATTGTGTATGTTTAGAATCAATCTGGCATATAGTAAAATGTTTCAAAATTAATTTCTTACAATATTGAAAACCTGATGTAACTCTGTGTTTTATAATAGTAATGCACATCATACTCAACTAGGAAATTCTTGTTAGGCTGTTAGCAAGGAGCATTACAGCTCATGCTCTGGCAGACAGCTTTCACATTTAAAACGTTTTAACATTCTGGGAGCTCATTCTAGATACCACTCTGAATGCGATACATAAGCCCCTACAACTGTGACAAACAAAAGTTTGACAAAGCAAAAAACACACAGGCACTATGAAAAAAGTCCCTCTGCTAGGTGATTTTCAACTGAATAATATGGCAGTAATTTTGACACAGCCACAGACTAGTAAATACTTAAACAATTAAGAGACTACAAATCATATGCAGTTTACCAGAAGTACACCCCTCCCACTGTTCCAAAAGGCAAAGTCTTAGACAAAACAGATTCATATGCATTTTTTTTTCCCTTAGTCATACAAAAAGCAGGAAGCCATTTGATGCACAATATCTGACAGTATGAATTTTGAAAGTCTGTTTCCAGGTCAGACCAATACTGCCTGGCAAACAAACACAGAGATTAAGAGTTTAACCCCAAATAGCAAAGAACAGTGAAGCAACCAATTACTGCCAACATTTCCACTGGAGACTACTGTATTTCTGGTTAAGTCATCATCCAAAGTTTGCATCTAATTTAGCTAGAATTCTCTTCAGAGCAAAGATACCAAAAATGGAAGTGGGCATTTATCAATTCATTATTAGTCTTGTAACTGCCTCATCAGTCTTGCATCCTCTAATAAAGACAGAATTGCTACATTCTAGTAGGTAATGGTAAATATTGGCACTCACAAATCTCATGAAATTCAGAAAAGTAAATTGTAATTATCTTAACTTTTTGTCTGAAAAACATTAGTCAGTAATTTAGCACTACGCATGTGTAACAGGAAGAGTATCCTGAACTAGAAAAGATATTGTAATAAACACTAAGCTGACCATGTGATGTGTGCTAATAATGCCCTCTTCCATAAAAACGAGCTTATTTGTCATATCAGGAGTTTCTCTTCTCAGATTTTTTATATGGCAGTCTACATGGGTATAATTTCCAGGATTCATAATTGAATAATCAAAACTTCCAAATAACAGATAAGCTTTCATAAAACAAAAATCAATGTCAGTAATATTTTCAGTTCTTTGCTACTTAAGAAAATTGCCTGCAACTCACCAATATTCTAATATCAACTTACTAAATCCATGATCACTACAGAGATAGAAAATTATTTTTGTGGAAGCATACTATAATATTAAAATGTTTCCTAATTCTACAGATAAGCTCTTTAGGGGAAGGGACCATTTCCTTTGTATGATTTATAAGCTACTGAGCATGTTACTAGTGTTTAGGAGACTATAATAATACACATCTTCTGCATTTCACAGCAAGTTCATCACATCAAAGACATAATCAAGCCATGAAATGAGGTCTCCATTCAGAATACACACAAACAGAATAATAGTTTTAATATTAAACTGTTTGCTTTAAAACAAACAAGTCCTCCACCTGTACTGCAAGTCTTGAGCCACTGTAAAGGTATGAAAAGTCACCCAGATGTATGGACTACAAAACCTGCTGACCAGGCAGACTCCTCTGACACGGCTTACAATACGCTTTGCACTAGAGCTTTGATATATCTCTTAACAGGTGAACCTGTAAGCAAGATATTCCATGCCACTCACCCTTCACAGGCACAACTGCTACCAACATCGACAGGATGTTGACAGCTGTTCTCTTTTTCAAGTAAGCTGGGTTAATATTTAAATAGAGGACAGACTCACAATTTACTTCCAAAAACTGCTACCTAATGATGCTGAGAGAAATTACACAGTTTTAGGACTAAAAATTTGGAACACAGGTGCATTTAAGAATTGTCAACTTTTAAAATATTCTGGTTGACATGACCATGTTTATCAAACACTGAATGAGGCTTACAGGAAGGCCACATGAAATGAAGTGTAAAGCTGTAGGCTGAGATACTGTTTAATAAAAGGAGGCAGTGGTCAGAATTTTACCTCCCTATTATTGTAATTATGGCTACATAGTTACTTTCTTTCAGCAGAAACTTGCAGCTTGCCTACTGAAAGCTGGATAACATTTACAGGATGATGTTGAATCCAAGACTGAGGATTTTCTCCAGATGCTGTACAAAAGGCAAGAGTAACTTCACCAGGTTTATGCCTGCATTCTGTTTCAGATATATGTGCTTCTCTGAATCTTTCTCTCACTAGCGAGAACAAAGTTACACCCTTTAAGGGTTTCCAATGGATAAACAGCATAATGCCCTTGCATTATTTCATACATTACCATGACGCACCTCCTTGGCCATTTTGAGAACGGTAGATTGTTACCTTTTTCCTTAATTTGGGGCAACAGTCAAAGGACACTTTCTGAAAGTCCGCAGCAGAAAAGAATAAAAATTAGTTGTAGTTCTAGGCTGACAAGAAGCTTGTATTTCTCTTTGTAATGTGTGAACCTATTTTGCATAATATTAGTAATTTAAGAACTGTTAAAGATACAATTTTAATGGAATCTCAGCTGAGTTCTAGCAAAAAGGCTAAGTATATTTTAAGCAATTACTAGATACAGCAATTTAGTTGCTGCAGAACTTATGCAGTACAAATTTGTGTGCAAGGTCATTATACGAGTTCAAAACCCTTCAGCAAATCAACTGTAATTCATGCTTTTATTTTTAAAGCAAGTTTTACTTTGCTCTACACAACGTACAGTACAGCCCCAGGTAACTTGGTTCTGTAACCGATTTCTACATAGCCCTTTCAATTAAACAACATTACTCAACATACCATTTCTCCCTTTACTGGAAGAGACTTTAGTGGAAAGCTTTTTCTATAGCGATATCTACATCTTATTTCAATTAGAAAAGAACACTCGATACCCCTACTTTAAGAATAGCAAGGGAAAGTAGTAATACCAAATCAAGGATATTTTATCTTGACACTTAACTTACTATGTGATAATAGGCAAATAGACAAAGTCATAGAAGTCCCAGTTTTCAGTAACAAAAGCATCAGATGGGATTAGCTCTAATGTTGTTTCCAAACAGTGTATTTCTTAACTGCAGGGCTAAACATACCTTAAGTCTCCAGCTGCAGAACATAAGAAGTGCTTACAACATACAAATTAGGTTCTTTAAAATTGACTAGTCTGTTCATGACAAAGCTTATAAGTAATCGCATGAAAAAAGCCATAGTGGATCACACCAAACATTCACCTAACTTAGTACCCTATCTCCTAGAGGCCAAAAGCAGGTATTTAGGCAAGTCTATCAGAACACAGCAAGCATATACACCACTTCCAACAAATATTTACTCACTTTCCAAAAATTAGGTAATGAAAAGAAGTTTCTCTGCCATAAATTGTCCCAGCATCTTCAACTTTTTACTTTTAGCACCCGACTGATGTAAGCATTTTAATTCAAGAGAAGCAATTGTTTTGTTAAAAGTATGGATAAACTTAGAGATAAAGTCTCCATCAAGCATCACTGAACATTCTTGTATATAAAGTTTAGTATTTCAGGGCTCCTGTTAAATATCAAATATTCCAGAAAAAAGCATCTGTTTCACTAACATTTTAAATTAAACAGTAACCCTCTTCTGTAAGACAGTTAACATTTACTTTAAGCTACATCCATTTCTTTGCGTCTCTATACAAACTTTCAGGTTCTCAAAACTGTGAGTTTGCAGATGCAAACTTTAAAGCAACATATTAAAAAACACTTACTCATTACACTTCTTGTAAAGCTGACACTTGATACAAGCAAAGTACAACAGCTACAACCTGACCACATCCCTCTGACTGCACTCAGAGTCACACAAAAAAAGTTCAACCACTAGCTGGTCCTGAGGCTCCTGGGAGAAACATCAGTAAAAGCACCAATTACCTGCATCAGTTTTCTTGAGAGCTCATTAGTGAGAAATTCCTCTTCCTTTTCATAGTTTACTGCAAGTGTTTCTTTTTCTTTCTGCAGAGCTTGAATCTTCTTAAATAGAGTATTACTGATGAATTCCTCTTCCTGCTCTGCTCTTGCTTGCTGTGAAGTAAAGACACAGTTTTAAGAAAAAGGGGAGCAAGTTTCCGCATTAAAAGCTGCAATTATTCCCATAAAATGCCTCCCACCTCTTTTTCTTTAATCTTGCCCGTTGTCCTGGAGAACAGTAGGATGGATCTAAGTGCTGTTACCATCCCCTTTTCTAACATTATAGCACCTTTCTTCCTTTTTTGTTCCCCACCTTTCAACTTGGGAAACTACACTGGTGCTTTAAAGTGGCCTCCCCCCAACCAAATGCCCAAACTCCCCAACCTTTTAAACTTTATAAAAGCATTACTGAGTAACAGATACCTACTTTTACCTACTCTATTCCTAAAACCAAACTCCCCTCTAAACGTTCTCCATTATGAGCTGAAGCACAGCTCTGAGACTGCTGCATTCAGCACTGTGCCTTCCTTCCATATCCCTTAGACTGCAGCCCTGCTTTCTAGGAGTCAAATAACACATTTATTCTTCCATTTAGGTATGCCTTGCTTCTGAGCCACAGGCAGCATGGCTCATCTCATGAGGATTTCTACCCAACCACCAGCCCAGGAAAACATACTTATTTTATTTCTCAGAACTGTTACTTCACTACATACAACATCAACTTTACAAAATACCATGTGGTGGCTGTACGCTGAGGATTTCCAAATTTCACAAGAGGAAAGCTACTCTGGAAATCTTCCCCAGGAAGAATCACTAGAGAAGACAATTTCCATTTCAGATCTATTATAGCACGTAGGCACTGCTCAACAGAAAGCCAGCCCGTGAGCTCGCTTCCTTGCATTCCCTACAGTTCAAGTGTTTGTATATTTTTTTAATGTACATATTATAAACTTGATAAATGGAACACAGAAGTTATCTATTGGAAGTCTGCTCTAAAAGGCCACGAAGGGGGGGGGGGGGGGGGGGGGGGGAGAAGAAAGGGGAGAAGGAAAAAAGGGTCTGGCACAGTTTATTAGCTTAGGAGCTTAGGTCCTGCACGGCACCTCCTCTCTAATGTTTGTGCATCTCAATGGCAGAGAACTGCTACTCCAGCACATTCAGCATTGGTATTATCACTTGTCACATCAAGACAACGTAGAGTTGTCCAATTCTGAAGAAATGCTAAATTGTCAGCTCACGTCTCACAGGATTAAAACTTAAGGAATCTAACTGATCTCAATAACATCATCTATCACTAAATGTGGCTTTACTTAGAGCTACTAACAATCTTGCATCTTCAGAGACATTTCAGAACAGAGTAAACAAGTCAAATTGCAAGGGTTCATTGTCCTCAAATCGTTAAAATTCATGCATGTTGTTCTGAAATCAACTCTTCCATTGCCTTCACTACGCAGGATTTCTACTGGTGTCTGCCTTTCAATTGTTCAGACAATAAAAGACAGTAACACAGACCAAGCTTACCTAAAATTAAATTAGAAAGCACTTGGTTCTAAAAAAGAAGAGAATCAGGGTGTTTCTACTTTGATTTCTGTTCATTTCTAACTTGCACAGATTTGTTCTGCTCATGCTTTGCACCAATCAAAAGCTCTAAAATCACATTATTAAGGCATTGAGCCTGCACAACACTTCATAGCCAGATCCTGGTGTTACATTAATGACGGGTGCTTAGGCCAACGTGAACACGGGCTGCCAAGATCCCAGCCCACTCCCAGTCAAACAGCAATGCCCTTCCTTTGTGCTCGCACAGGCGCTCATGCGGCCAGGCAGCAGGCCAGTGCAGGCAGGAGACACCCAAAAACTAATCCGTTCCCTTCCTCCTCCCATTTTTCTTTCCTGGATCCGCTTCCTAAACTGGCGTACCACACAAGCAGAGTGCTGGCATGCAGAAACGAAGAATGAACAACCACAATTTAGACCTGTTTAAACTGCTCTACAACAACCCCCTCTGCCTACACCGTGTAGGACACCAGCTTGCATTCAACTGGCTCAAAGGAATAGGTAAGTATGATTACATCTGCCTCCACTATATGAAGAATACATTTCTCAACTGAATGAACAACAGGAACCCTATAAATCCAAGTATGAACTGTAAGGTCCAGATATCCACACATCCTATTTAATACAGTGAATGTCCACTTACATTACCCAACAGTCAGCAATTTCAACACAAACTTTTTAGTCAAAAAACATCATACAATTATTAAGATTGGGTACAAAAGCACATGATGCATTACTGTATTTCTTCTAAATCCACATACTTCCATTCTGAAACTTTCCCTTCATCTTGTTACTCATTATTTGGAGATAGTTCAATTATCTTAAGTAATAAAATAATTCATGTATACCTAAATATGGCCTAAAATCTTGATATCTGTTACTCATTTAGCCCATAATCAAACTGATATTGTAACACAGTCATTAAAAAAAAAAATCAGTTTTTAATAGTATTTCCTGCACTGACTCTGTTACTGCAATACTCTTCTGGACATGTATACGTTGTGTTCCCATATGGATAATCTGCCTCTTTATTAAGCATCTGCATTTGAAAAGAGGCTCTGATACAATCAGCAAGAAAATGAGAAACAGAGCATGGAAATCAGAGACAGTCTTCTGTGGGTCTTCTACGAGGGTACAGAGTTCTTGGTTTTTCTGTTATGCATATCACATTCAACATCAAAAAACACTAACAGCAATTCATTCTGTGTACAATATTACAAAATAAATTGTTAAGGCGCTGAGTGATATAAAATTATAACACCTGATCAGTCAGCCTCTGGAAACCTGAAACAAGCAATCTGCTTCCACCACAGATTTTCTGCATAACCACAGTCACATCCACCTGTCTCCTGTGTCTCAAAACTCCATGTATAGCTAACTCAGAGCACTTCATGGATGCATACACTAAGGAAAACCTGTAATTATTGTGGTCAAGACCATAAATGGCAAAGACTAGCATGTTACTTTGCAAGAAATCAAGAAGAGGGGGGAAAAAAAAGCACCTCATGCACATAAAACACACAAAACTTCTTATATTTTCTAGGAAGAAAAATCCTATTATTTCTATTGCAGTAGCATGCGAAATCCTGATCACTAGTAGAGCTGATGTGTGAAGTGTTGTAAAAACCTGTCCTTATGAGCTTACAATCCAATGAGCTAATTTTAAAAGAATTAAGAAACATATTTCTCCTAAACCTTATATAGTAACTGAGTATCATATTAGGAAGTGACTCTCATTAGAAGTTATTTTTCCACATGCTGCATATACTAGCATAAACTGTGAAAAGTTTAGTGTTAAAATATTTTTCTGCTCTCAGTTCTTCTTCCTGTAAATATACCTTTAGCAGACCAAGTTCTTACTGGTAGGTTTCCCTCTGCGGTCTTGCTTCTAGTACATGCAGCAGCTTCTGCTTACAGTGGGATGCTCCCTTTCTGTATCACTGCACCATACCCCAACAACCACACTGCTCTACTGGCACTATTTTATGAAGAGGGAAAATCCAGTATTTCCAATGAGGCATTGGCTTGAACACAGGCAAATTAAAAAAAAAAACAAAAAAAAAAACAACAAAAACCCACAGCTCTCTACACTCCCTTCTTCTCCCGGTTAGTTCTTCTAAAAGCTTCACAAACCTTCTTGAAACCTTACTTGTGCAGTAAGTAAGCAGGTTCAACAATCACAGTTAATACCTACTCCTTAGTCAATACCAGTCCAACATTATCAGTGATCTGTCACGAGCAAGATCTTGCATTTTAATTTCAGCTCTCACTTCAGACACAATTTCAGCAACAAGTGTTTCACAAACTGCTCCAGTCACCTACACTTGACCACTTGAAAGCCAGATGCCAAGCACGCCTGGCTTGCACGCCGACAAAGCATCATCTCTCTCCAGTAGCATCCATAGTAGAGGTGACACTAGATTTCAGGGGATCTTGCTGGAGACAGCCTACCAAGCACTGTTTGATCTAATCCACTCTTGAAGGTCCCTCATCTTTAAGGCAAGAGCCACCATGAGCTCTTTACAATTCATCCATCTTTTCATGGTGCAGTTTCTGTTGACAAGACCCTATGGACAATGTAAGCCTGCAGATGGAGCTGAAGAGCAGTTTAATCTGGTTGCTGTATACAAGAAACTCAATCTTTGCTACTGAATATAGACTGAAAGGTTGGGGCAGCTTCAGGAAGAGATGATCTCAGTTGCTGCACACGTTACACTGAACTAAAGCTGTCACTTCAGAAAGCAGCCTTTCCCAAAGTCCCACTAAACAATATGATGAGGTAAAAACGGATTGAAGTGCAGAAAGTCACAATGCCATGATTTTAGAATATGCAGTTCTTGTATAAAATAAAATCTATGTTTCCCAATTCTCCTGGAGTACACACTCCTCCTCTAGCAGTACTAACTTAAGTTACTGCTCTGGCCATACTTTCTGGCACCAATTTAAAATGGTACGGAAAACTACTGGTCTACAAATGCAATAAATATTCCAGTGATCTGATACCGTTCCCTTACAGGAGGAACTTTTACACTGCAGCTCTCCCAGGCTGGAGCTATTTTTTCCTATAAATCTTCCAGCTGCACCTGAAATGAGCACACTGCATGCAACGTGCATTTCAGACAAGGAGAAGCACGAACCACCACAAGAACAATAGTCAAAAGTAACTCTGAGACTAACGGCTCACGCTACTGCCCACTATCGCAACTGCCCACTATCGCAACTGCCCAGCTCCACGCTTCTATTTGTAAGGGCTGAAGGACAAGGAAGTTCCACCGAAGTCCCAGTATGATGTGGGCACAGCTTTTCCCCCATGTAAAGGTACTTTTTTCAGCTGGGTGGCCTGTCTGCAGAGAAAAGAAAGTGAATGCTCTTGCGGTTAAAGCGGTGAGCTGGAATTCAAGTTCTGGGTTCAATTTGTAGTGTGATTTCCTGTTTAATCTACAGCAACCCCTAGGGTCACTTCCTCAGGTCTTACATAAAAGTACCTTTTTCTTTTTCATTTTTCCTTTTTTTCCTTTTCCCTTTTAAGATGCATTTTCAGGAGTAACAGAGCTACACAATAGCAGAACTGTGCATTTTTATCTTTGGGTATAGAGTATCTCCTAGAAGTCCCATACTTTTGAAAACAAACAAACAAGCAGTAATACCTTGGTATGTTTCCTTCAGAACCCCAAGCTATTGGGCTTTTTTGTTTGTTTGTTTTAAACACAAACCTGGTAGATGGGGAGGAAAGGGGTTTGTTTGTTTTTTTTAAAAAAAAAAACACCTTACAGGCTTACTAGATGTTATTTCCAAAACACACTAATGGAGGAAAAAAAAAGTAAAAATCAGTATTGAACCTCAGCCTGATAACTTCAACTACTCTAAATGCTACCTATCCTGCCACATGCAGAACTGCCTCAAAACACAATTCCTATCACATTTCAGCCATTCAGTAGATGAGTTCTGCTGTAAGGGGGGGGGGGGGGAAGAGATATCTGTTTTTTATTACAATAATAAAGGAATATCTGTATGATAGGCATTTATTTAAAGTGTTAAAATACAGTTCCTTTTAATTTCCATTTATAGTTGGAAATTCTCTCTCCCCTTCATCCCCTTATCCCCTCCTTTTTAAAAGGCCAATTAGGTTTTGGCTGGACATGTCAAAATGCTTCTGTCACAACACTCCTACTACTAACTCCAGTCACAGCAAGTTTTTCACTCGATGCCTACCAAGTGATCCAGTATATTGCCATATGAATCCGCAATGGCCACAGATTGACTAGAGAAATAAGCCGAGTCAAATGACATAAAACACAGGTTTTTCTCCCAAGTCAGTTTTAACCATGATCAGATGTTTTCAGCTCGACATCACTCTTGCAGCCTTATGAGACCTGCTCTCAAAAATTTAGTTACCTTCAAGACATGGGTGCACACGTCTTGTGGTTTGGAAAGCCACACAAGGAACAGCACTTTAAAAGAGCCCTCAGAATTGACCAGCTTCCTAAACACAAAAGTCCAGTAGTATTCGCACATGCTAAATAGTCTCTTATCATCAGCAATGAAGTAAATTGTTTGATGGTATGCAATTCCATTCCACTTCAGATTTGTAAATACTTGCACAACTGAAACACACAAGTGGTGGAAATTAAATAAGCAAGTTATGAAAACAGGCTCATTTCACAAACATAAATATTTATAAAATTAATGCATTTGGTTCATTACAAACAAGGTATAAAAAGCTATATGAAATTCATAATTAATACAGTCAATTACTGAATTTATTTAAAATAATTTAAATGCCTTTCTTCAAAACATAAAAAATAGAGTGTGCTCTCTTCAAGGCTTTTTATTATATCAAAATACTGGCATTAAACAGTTAATAAAAATGCAGCATGTAAAAAAGCCATTGTGACAAAGAAAATGTCAAGACGAAGTCTAAAAAAATGTATCAACCCTCAAATAACTTGTACTTAGCAGTTTAACCATGACCACACACTGTTATGCAAGTCTTAATGTAATTAAAGAGTATATGGTAATAAAGCACCACAAAGGAAAGGTAGCAAGGTTGTACAGTCAAACTTTTATTTAAACATTTCCTATTTTGAGCGCTCAACATTACACCCTTAACAACCTGACTATTCATTAGACATATGCTTTATAGCACTTATTTTTCAGTCACTTAAACATCATCATGTAGAACAAGCTCCCAGACAGTTATCAGGGCTGGAGTCTCTGCTTCCAGTCCACAAGAGCTGTAACCTGAGCCAACAGAAGTTACAGGCCAAGGCAGGAATGACCTAGCAGGAAAAATAAATCTAGCCCACAGACCTTTCCAAATGGCTCTATTTCATGAAGCCATTTCTCCATCTCATCACTGCACATGCACATGAAGTACACATTTCCTGCACTTCTTGTGTTTTCAGTAGCAGTGGATTTCCAATGCACATGTAAAATGAGTATAGCACATACAAGCAACAAGCCCAGCTCCCCTACGTCTTCAACTTCACTGCATACAAGCAAAATATTTCTTCAAAATACATATTACATGTTCCCCAGAAGGATCGTAATGACCACATGTGCAAACACGGCCAGGAAGGCAGTAAGAATGGGGCCATGTTACACAGCTCCCCTCTCAGCCCAGCAGAGGCAAGTGACCATTCCCAGCACAAAGGTTAGGCAACACCGCTCCACCAGAAGGTACATGTGCCTTGCTAGTGTCTTCCCCATTTTTGTGAGTTTGTACCCAACTGACTGAAGCTTTATTTTGACAAAGACAGCCAAAACAGAAAATAAAATTACGCTGTCATATCAAACACTGAACCAAAGTTTGAAATACCTCTATGTATTAATACTTTACTGATGACTACTTGAAAGAGGTTTTTGCTTTACTCTTTGCCTGTGACACTGCTGTTTTACTGGTGAATTTTTTTGTCCTGTAAATAGTTTGTTAGTTAATCAATAAGTGTAAAACAAATAGAATACAGAAGCACGTGGAACAGGTTTTGCCTTTGTTCAGCCTCAACATAAAAGCTGCTGAAAAATGTAATAAGGATGCACATATACACATAACTAGATTTGTAGTTTTATGTTTAGTTTGTCTGAATTTTTGAATGTGCAGGTTTCTGGACATGAAAGAAAAAAAAAAGATCAAATTGCTTATAGCTACTCTTGTAGCATATACTGTTTTGTTTTAAATTTATTTTCCATACCCTGCATGATCATTAGAATTACCATCCTTTTAAAATGCTGTGGTTTTGTTTGACTTGCATCTAAAGTACTCAAGTTTAACATAATCTGGTTGTGTCGTGATACTTAGAAACCAATAATCAACAGCTTAAATCTCAGCAACACCACCGAGTACTAGAACCTACACGAAATGTAGTACTGCAGCAAATCAGTCCAAATTATTCTGTAATACCAGACGCCTAATGCATAAACGCTTCTTAAGCTAACATATTTAAAATACTTTTTTGTCTGTTTCCCACCCACTGATAAATCACCGTTTATTTTCAATGTACCCACACATTAACTATAGAATACACTTTGCTGGACTGACCAATTAGCAAACTCAATATTGCACACTCCCAAAGTTTCAGAGCAGGAAAAGCAAAAGATTTAGCAGAAGAATAGACTATTAGGTGACTAATTTACTATACAGCTTCTGTTCACAGAGGTATGTATGTTGGTGCTAATAGGCAGAGCTGTGTTTTAAAACAACAAACTTCTGCTCAAAACGCAACCACAGCAAACTACTGTTAAAAGTAGCTTTGCTGTCACAATTGTTTCTCTATTCAAAGGCAAAAGAGCACAAACAAAAGCAGAGAGCAGAGACTTAATAGTCACTCCCCCAAATAATCTTCATGAAAATCCTACTTCACTTTACATAGCTCAGGTGAATGCAAGGTACACTGCAAGTACACAAATATGAAACACTTGTCTTTCTTCATCAGAGTATATAATAAAAGTCAAAGTATAATTCTGTCATACCCAGTTTTTCCAGGCAGAAGGTGTCAGACCACTGCTGTATGGCATCCCCCACACGGTGCCACCAGCACGCCACAGGTATCAGCAACCCTCCCTGTTCCCCAGCAGAAGACTGCAAGTTTCCTCACTTCTAGACTGGGTCCTGAGCTCAAACAGCCTGTGTACTCATCATCCTTCTCTTCTAGATCCAAGTGGCCTTCAGCACTTGTAGATCCTTCTTTCAGGTGTATATAACCTGTGGTATATCTACTTTGATCAACCTGCCTTCCTTTAAATTTATTAAAACTAGGGAGGAGGACTACCATATCAAAATCCAGTTCTGGGGTTTCCAAACTACAGCATGAGACACTCACCATGTAATTTCTTGATTCACTTTCTTAAAAACCTTTTTGGGGGGTTGTGCTTTTGTTTGTTTGTTTTAAATTACTAGTTTAAATACAACTTAGATAATCATTAGGGGTGGCAATGTTTTTCCCCACACTAGCAAGGTGTCCCTAGTCACTCAACATAACTACCTCTTAAAGAGCACTCCTTTTAAAGTCTCCTAATTTCCTCTTACACACATTGGGTTCCTAGAGAAACACACTCTCAGTGATCCACAAGTGCTGGAGATAAAGCTTGTTATTGATTATAATTATACCCTGCTCCAGACCAACACATTCATGAAGTAAACACCACACCGTCCATCCCACTGTTAAGACACATTAGCTCTAACTCCATCACAGCAAACAAGTGTTTCTACTTATCCTTCCTAGGAGTCAGTGAGTGGAGTAATATTTTGTTTTTTCCTTCTCTACAGTTTGGAGATCTTGCAGTACATACTACAGTATTCTGAAGAGAAACCTCTTCAGGCTTTCAAGACAAGAAACAATGTTATCAATTTAGTGTATGAAAATATGACAAGGAATATGAAAAAACACCTCCTTTGCACCATACCTTCTGTCTCTGATCTCTATAAACAGAGGTCTGCAGGATGTGGGGGGAATGCAATTATCCTTGAATATTCACCCCATACAGAACTGGAGAAGTAGGTCCAACACAGAAAAATTTTTAGGAAATACCTACCCACCTTTCCACCTAAGGAGCAAGAACTTTCAGTTACATGTCTCAATTTTCAGAGAAAAACAGAGGTTTTTGCAGATCTATATCTTGGGTTAAATTTACTCTCGGAAAACGACTCTGGAGGCGTCCCTCTTCTTGACCCAACCAGGATTCCTGGGTCTGCGAGGACGGGGCTTTTGCCTAGTGAATCAATTCCTGGCAACACTAGCCAGGACAAAATTTCTACTCTTCATTTTTAAAAGATGTGAAAAAAACACATGTGGAAAAAGTTCTTGGAAAAAGAGTGATTAAAACCCCTACATTTTGCAAAATTCATAGTAACTGCTTTTGCTGTTTACTTGAAAGTGAAGGCGAACAAAGTGGAAATCCCACCACTACAAAAAAAACCCCGAAAAAGCTTCCAACATCCTCTGTTGAAAGTAGAAATTAAACTGTAAGTCACAGAAAGAAGCATAACCTCATACTACAGCCCATTAAACATTGTTGGGTTTTATCATGCCTGACTTGTTATGAAACATTTATACTTTTATTCAGGACCAAACTGTATCATTGTGGAATTATTTATATATGTGGTAGCAGTTTTAAATATGATTAGCATCAACAACAATAAAGAAACTAAAGAGACCTTAGCTTTACAGTCATAAGCAGAAACATCACATTTTTAGGCAGTTTAAAGAATTAAAACATCTGAGGAAACTTTACAGATAGCTGAAACACTGCTAAGCTGTTTCTATCTACAACACAGCTGAAGAGATACCCATCTACCTCACTAAGTCTACCCCAAACTGAAAAACAGATTGCGTATAATATTAATGCACAGAAGATGAAATTTCAAACAGTCAAATTCAGAGTTGAGAGGGGAAGAAAAGGCCTTATCCTAAGAGTTTCTCCATCAATTAGAGTATCAGTCGATGAGCTGAGGGAATACCCTCTTTTCCAGGAACTAAACCTCTGCAATGGAAGACATGAAGGGATAGAGGACTCTCAGGAGTTGAAAGGACTGTCCCTATAGGCAACAATTAGCCTACAATGTCTCTATTTTAACTGAAAAGTTGAAAAAATTACAAACTCAAGTGTCAGGATTAAAAATTGCTTCAATGTTTCTGTAAACATTTTGCTTTAGCTTTCATCAAGGAGTCTTGGCACCCCACAGAGAGAGATGTGAAACCTGCACATCTGTAATTTGTGCTTTGGAGTTTCCTACTTAGACACTTGCCTTTTTACTGTGGAATAGTTCACCTCAAATGTCTTGCCTTCATTCTTACTTCATTCTCTCATCTCATACATTGAAATGGGACAATAACTGTCCACCTAATTAAAACTAAGACACCTCTTCAGCCAGACAGAAGGACTCGACTGAAGAAGTGTTACTTGAGATGTTCCCTTCTGGACGCCCCCAGGCTACTGTGCTGGAAGCAAGGCATCATAGGAATGTTTTCTGTTAGGGATCCGTGGGAACTTGCTTTATATTGTATTTTTTGCCTCTCTTCTAGAATATCTCTTTGTCTCTTTTCCATTCATTCTGTTTAGATCCCAAATCCTGTGCATAATTCAATTTGTACATTTTGTCCCTATTATTCTCCTCCTTCAGCTTTTTTTTTTTTCCCGAGACAAAGACAGAAAGGATTCACCTCTTGCTCTGCTGCTAAATTCAGCAACTTCCTCCTACCCCCCAGCCCAAAAAAGAGCAGCAAAGCAACTGTTTTTCTCACTGCTTTTACCAGGCCATGCTGAAATACATCAGATGTCTGCTGCTGACAATTTTCACTCCTTTGGAGAAGCACTGCCTTATTTCTTCATTCCAATCACATTTCAAGATCTGTTTGTGAGAAACCGGCACTCCATCCTCCTGCTGCACCCGACAGACCCAATTGCCTGACCAGCCTCGTCTGCAGCTGTCATGGAGTCACCGTTCCAAGTGCCTTCTGCTCTTCCAGTCCCCACCTGAAATCCCACCCAAGCACACCTTATGAGGTGCAGCGTGAAAACAAACACTTTTGTTGAAGTCTCTAGCAGATGTGTAAGCTTGCTCACCACAGCTGTGTGCACACACCAGTATTATTCCCTCATTTACTACAAGGAGCTTAGCACTGACAGTCTGTAGATGAAGACACACCCCATGTATACCAACATTTAAAACTAAGGACTTTGAAAACAACCTCAATATTAAGTGAAGTCAGTATCAGCAGGAGGAGGAAACAAGCAATGAGGCCAAGTAAATGGAATTAACAAGTGCAAGAAAACCACAGACCATGCACCTACTCTGGGAAAAAAAAAATTAAAAAAAAAAAAAATCACTTTCCTTCATCCTTTGAAATCAACAATAAAACTCAAACTCCATTAGAGTCAAAACCACAAGTAAAATGAAGTACAGAACTTCAGGGATTTAAAAATTATTCCAAAGTCTCATCTGTACTAGCTTACCAATACTGGGATTAGCAACAGCACTAGAACGTCTAAAAATACTTAACTTTTTACTCTACCATCTAAATCAGCAGTTGTGAACGATGCTAAGCTCTCGGTATTGGGAATACTCATTTGGGCAAGTGCCCTGTACTGTACTAATGAAAAAAAAAATTAAAAAATTCTAGCAGATATACAGCAGTAGCACACATTAATATTTTTTTATTCAGTCAAAGCAAACCTGATAGGTGTACCATGCCGAAAAAATTAAAACAACTCTCTCCTTCAAAATGTTTTAAAGTCACTGGAGATAAACTAAGAAAGAATGGCCATTAGTCTCAGTAAATGTTCAAACCCAATATTAAAGAGCATTCTTAAAAGCTGACTATAAACCAGTTCTGACACACAATTCAAGATACAACCTCGATGAGAAAGTTCACTTAAGAGAAAAGCAAAATTACTTTCTGTGCAGAACAGCAAGCCCACAGAAACACCAAGAACTTTGCATTATTAAAAATTCCCAAATGTACTCTAAAACCCCAGTTCTTATTTCACTTCCATCCCCAAACTAATTCAGAGCAATAGACCAGTATTCCTACTGACTGAAGACATTCCACCATTATTAAACACCGGAACATCAATAAAGTAATGGATAAAAAAAGTAGAGCTGTTGTGTAATATTTAAAGGCAAGCAAGACATAGATAGTTATCAGAGTTTGGTATCAACCCAATGGTAACACTGGAAACAAATTAATTCATTGCATAAAGGACAGAAACATTAAAAGGGTCATTCAGCATGGTTTTATAGGAACAAGTTGGGGCAGATAAGCATAGATTCATCTTTCAGCCAAGGACTATTTGTAATAAAGATAACTGCAGAGGCATAGGATATGTATGCAGGGGTTGGTACCTTTTTGTAAAGAAAAACAGAGGGGTTACAGAAGAGAGCCTCAAAAAAATCCCAGAAAAAGAGAAAATACCCTTCCTGAGACTATGGCTCCACAATTATTAGCACCAAATCAAGTACTACTGGACAAACCAGCAGTACAAATCAGAGCTGGAAGAGGCACAGGCGTGCTACTGCATTTCGGCCAAATTAGCCAGAGCACACAACAGTAAGCTCACGATGATACTGCATGAAAAAAAAAAAAAAAAAGAAAGAAAAATAAAGTCAGTTCCAAATTAAGCTATCAGAAACATTTGTGCAGATTTGAAGGAGGAAAGTGTGCTTAGACTAGATCAGTGCATCATCTACCCACAGCATTTTTGATCTAGCACATTAGGCTTCCAGCATCTCAAAGCCTGAGAGCTTAGTTCAGTTTGTCAAAGTAAACTAGAAGATGCCTGTCACAGCCCGTATCTTCACAAGGAGAAAGCAGAGGATCCAGAAGATATTAACCTAGCTAAAAGGCACAACAGGAACCAACGCCTCAGCCTTGAGGAAGCTGACAGGAAAAACCAGAGGCAGGACACCAGAGCCTTTCCAAGCACAATGGTTCTTCACCTTTGTGAGTCTTCAAATTAAAACTGGATACCCTTCCCAAAGACACATTTCAAGGTAAGTTACGAGATTCAATACAGGAACAACTCAGAAAAACATGAAGATGTGACCCAAATCAAAGCAGATGACTCAGTAACCCTCTGAAGCCTCAAACTCCCTGAAAGTACAAGCACCTGTGTTCAGGCATTCTCATTTATTAACTATATGAATCAAGTTCTACACAGGACAGAAACATTACCAGTTTTCCTCTGGGTTATTTTTGTGTTTGTTTTTTAACCAGCATTGAAGAAGGCCTACAACATAGACAAATGGTAATGTGCTGTTACCACTGCATTGACAATGTTTTTCTCTGGGAACTCAAATGCTCGTGGCCGTGCATAACTACCAAATGGAAGCAGACGACAATATACTTTTCTACGATTAGTTCGCCAGCTGCGCAGCAAGTAGCATTGCTTTAACCGCGTTAACCTAAGGGCCAAAACAGTAAACACTAAAGTGCATTACTAAGCTTCCTTTTTCCTTTACAGACATTTTGTAGGAGCTCAATAGAAACTTCTTGAGAATCTGAGGCAAATGTAAAATTCAAATACAAGACACTCATTTCCTATGTGCCTGCTCTTCCTGAAAAGTTTTGGATGGAGTTTCATCGTGCATGAATTTGCCAATGTTAGCAACAATGTTGTCTTTACTCAAAAAAACAGGTAAGCAAAGCATTTCTAAAATAACTTATTTTTGAGTTAGACTTTCTGTTTACTCTGGCTACAAACTAGTTACAAACGACACAGCTGGATACAAAAGCCCCAAGCAGGTTTCTTACACCTACAGAAGGCATCACAAAACAGCAAGTCAGCCTCTTTCGCACAAGCAAGACCTACTTTAAAATAAAGAGTAAATAAAAGACTTACATATATCTCTCTTAAAATATTAATCCCTTTGCTTTCTTGGTTTGCTTGATTTCTTTCATTCATCCCCCTGCCCTTAAGTGAACACCTTTTAAAGGCTCATATTTTGATTCAGTTAGCCCATCCTGCCCTTTCTTCTACTATTAACAGACATATTGTGTACTGAAACAGGTGTTCTGCTTTGGAATTTTGGTGCAAACTCCAGGAAAGAAAAAAGCTGTTAAAAAGCATTTTTGCAGGCGATTTTCGACAATATAGCACACCCATTCACTTCTCCAAACTATCTATCCAGGCTGACATTTTCCATGAAGACCCAGGACAGCAGATCACATGCATAAACACACACACACACACACAAATCCCACTGCACAATTTCTTGAGAACAAAGTGCTAAAATCATATTTATTTCCAGCATCTAAATCTGTTTTTTTATGGAGAAAACTGTAACTAGCCTAGGATACCACACAGGATTTTTCCGATCCGCAAGTCCCAGAAAGCCTGTTTGTTTTCAGGAGATGGCTATTATCGAAGGCAACACATTTCTTCAGGACTTGTGAGTAGGGGTGAGGAAATACGAGCCGAGTAAGGCTTTTTCTTCCATTGTTTCTCCCAACTGGTGGGAGGTTGTTCACATTGCTCTGCAGAAACGCAGAGGAGACTGAGAAGCCAGCAGATGCAACTGCCCTCTGCTAGTGCTCAGGGAATAAAAAAGGTCAAGCTGAGTGCCAAGTTGCAGAGGCGCAGGTTTAGCTACAGACAAGGGTAGCAGAGGTCTCGCAGTAAAATACTGCCACTCACAACCCACAGCATACAGCAGTCCCATGCCCCAGCGCCCCTTGCCAGCAAGCACTGTAGCAGTTGCTACCAGACAGTGATAACTCACAGCAAGCCTACAAAAAACAGCATCCAAGTGTTACTGGTGCCATTAGCATTTTGGATCAGACTGTCTAATCTGAATTGATGATCCTGTTGGGGATCCACATAGCACCACAAAGCGGGATTTCTAGGATAATTCCCTTCCCTACAAAGCAAACTGTGGGGAAAAACTGAGAAGCTGTTCTTGTAAAATCTATGTTACAAAGCATTAAAACTGCTACATCAAGCATTCTGGAGCAGGAACATTTTTAAATTAAGGCTTCTCAAATACACTATCTTCATCTCAGTTAAAAAAATAAATAACAGAATAAGGCTTATTATACTTTAATTCTCTAACACTACAGAAGATGCCTGACTATAGCAGGCCTATTTACACGAGTTAAATTACTGAATCTACCATCCAAGAGCAAACATGTATGTACCTGTAGCATTCAGGGACTAAAACTCTTTTTGTTATTAAAAGCACTCTGTTTGTATGAGGCCTGTCAGTTCAAAACAATAACAAAGAAAACCAAAATACTTCAGTATCAGTTAAAGGTTACAAGGCTTTCACTGAAACAGGATGACTTTGTTACATCAAACACTGAAAAGTAGAAAAATGAAGTTAGAAATCCAAGTTCTACCGACTTCAAAAGAAACCTCCTGACCAAGACATACCTACACTTGGCTGAAGTACTTCAGCTTTTGTCACAAGCAACAATTCAATCTTTTGAAAAGCAGTCACCCCACCACCACCACCCAGTTTTGAAGGTACTCCTATTTAACGAGAGAAGTTGTGCTGTTCCAGAGTTAGTCCATTAAATATGACATCTCTTTGGTAGACCTTTTTCATCAAAAAATTAAGGAAGTTCACATAGGAAACCCACTTCTGGTAATGCAGCACTATAACCAAAACTCACTACTTCACATCTCAAATACACAGCATCTCAGATCTTCAGGTGTGTGATTTTTCCCCCAACCTGGGCACCATCCATTCCATTTCCTAAAAAAGACCTTGCAGAAACGTACCATGAGATCATACAGTTAAAGATGGCTAAATACATATAAATGAACAATCTGCAAATGGGTCAAGTGATCTTAGTTATTTCTTCTTAATACTTGATATGAAACTTCACATCTCGTAATGTAATGCTCTTGCACTGCTAGATAACACTACAAATTTACCTAGCTTTCTCCCCGCTTTGCTCCCTCCCTCACAGCTTATTACCAATAATAGCAGGCGAGATAAAGTTATCACGTATATTTACTTAATTTCACAGTCTTGCACATGAGCAACAGCATAATTTCATTTGCATTTCAAGCTACTGGAAGGAGTAGAGTTCACACATCTTTTTGGATGTACACTTAGTCCAAGCTAGTTTTACCAATTTCAGGATTAAAGCAGCATCTGTTTTTACATGTTTTAGATGAGAGTTCATATGAAGTTAGTGAGCATACAAGCCTGCCAAGTCAACACCTCTTCTCGGTTAGTTTTCCAAGTGCAACTACTTAACGTATGTCTCCTACACTTAATTAACACTTATTTTCAACCTGATCACACAAGAGTTAACTACAAAATAGAACTAATGGGATCCTATCTGGCAAGCTATTTAAATAATTCCCAAACTGTACACATCCATGCTGACACCAATAATACTATGCACAAGCACAGAAACAAAGCAGAAGATGTCACATTAACACTTACACCAGCATGGACACAAGAGGAAGGAGGAAGACGACCACTTTCTACCTGGTAAACCTTAAGGGGAAAACATTCAAAACCATTAAAGACAATGGCAGGAGCTAAAGAAAGTGAAAAGTCTCTGCAGCACTCGCACAACAGAGCTCAAACGATGGGACAGCGAAAGGCTTGCAGATGAAGAGCCATGTGGTTTGAGGAGTCACCTTCACCTACTGCACACAGGTTTAGTCATTTCACCTTCTATTTTGGCTATTTCATTTGCGCTTCACAGCTCATCCTCAACACTCGATAAAAATCAAAGCTGATTCGTGACATTACAATGTCTACAACAGGAAACTGGTATGCAGAGCCTGTCTGCCAGCACAGCAACACAGCGAGGAGCTTGAGCTGCCTGGTGGAGTAGTAAATTGACGAAGGTTTAGAATCACAATGGAGGAAATCAGAAAACTTTCTATTTAACTAAATTTACATGCACATGGCACACATTTCAATGTTCCAGCAAAGTTCATCTCCAGTCACTTGTATACTAGAGCAACACGACAAAGTATTTTGACTACAAATGTGTTTACATTACGGACTATGTAAACCACAGCACAAAGTCTTGGTGGCCTGAAAAAAAGTTATGTTTTGCATTCATTATTTCACTGCTTGCTGAATTAGAAGTGGTTTACTCTGCCGCGCAGACAGTTCAGCATACCAAAGACAGAGTATCTGCTAAAGATGCCAGTTTTCTAGACAGCCTACAGGTCACTATAAAAGTCTAACTCTTTTCTCTCTTTATCCAAGATGTCAAAAACATACAGATCCAGTTTCAGATTTAAGAAAAATACTTCCTTTTTGTAAATTAAAAACTGATGAAAATATAAGGTAATCAGTCCCTAGAGACAGCACCAGAAGAACCTTAATTCAAACATTTTTTTTCAAGTTGTTTACAAACAACACATCTACCAGGGGTTCAGAAAGATGCTGTGCCTTTCTAACAGGCAAAGAGAAAATGTCTGACTGACAAGATGTCTTAGCCCCTTTCAACATTAGAAGGCACTCCGCTGCTACCTAATTAAGACACATTCTCTTATCGTAAAGTATTAACAAAGCACACATTTCCCTGAGTAGCACTATATTTGTCATCCTTGAATAAATTACTTCTGTATTGTATTTCATGCACTCTTCCGGCCCACATCCTGCTAGACACTGAATTCTTACTACTGGGAACAGATGAGAGGTTTGCCTAGATGAGCTTCATTTCTTTGCTAAATATATCGACAATGAAAAAACTGATTATCAATAAAATAGACATTATGCTTGTAATAAAGCAACCCCTGTGAAAAATCAGATGAGAAGAGAACAAGCACATGCAGGTGGGATCGGTCTCTCTCAAGGCATCTCTATCTGCACTGACAAGGATGTACAGGACAGCATATACAAGTATCAGGGTTACCTTTAATGGGTCTTCTATGTGTTACCTACTTGGTTTGCATGCAGGCCATGATCATTACAATACCTGAACGATCACTCTAACCACTGAATTAGCAAAAAAACCCTAATCTAAACTCCTAAACTCCCAACTCACAGAGAATAAAGCAATGTCATATTTATTGTATTTTCGTATGTACTTTACTGAGGATTGATGCCAAACAGCATCATATAAGATGATGATAAATTCCAAGTTATTCCTCTCAGTGCTCATAAACTAGTAGCTGAGCTCTTCCCAGGACAGAGTGGTGTGTTACTCGCATTGTTTTTAAGAGGTTTATTTTAAATGAGTTTTTAAACAACCTCTTGATATACCACAGCTAACAAAACAATACAAATAAATCAAACACTTCTTCGTGACTAAAACGCTATCCTGCAACTCGCTGTTTCTGCACGGTGCCTGAAGGGGTGACGGCTGAAGAGATAATCCGTAATCTCCGCAGATTACTTATACTCGAAAAAAATCTCTACTTTGAGAAACTTCAGGGAACATCCAGCATCGCCCTTCCCCTGCACGGCCCTTACTGCTCCTTCGCTCAAAACCCTGCCAAACCGCCCCTGCCCGAGCCCTCGCCGCTCGGACAGCCGGGGGCAGGGGCGGCGGGGCCGCCTCCCCGCGGAGCGCCGGGCCGGCCACGCGGGTCTGGGGCGGCAGGGGAACCACCTCGGTTCCTCGTCGGTTTCCCTCCCGGTCCCGCAAGGACCCTGGTCCCCGCTGAGGGCCCAGGGACGGCGCGAAGGGCGCGGGGTGACCCCACCTGCCCCTCCCCCCCCCCCCCGGACGGGCCGCGGTGACAGCCGGGCCCGCCTGAGGTAAACTCGCCTCACCCGCCGCCCCCGGGGGAGCGGGGGGAGCGGGCGGACGCCCGGCGGCGGCGGGGCGGGAAGGCCGCGGCAGGGCTGAGGGGAGGGCGGCGGCGGCCGGGCCCGCCCTGCGCGGACACCCCCGCGGAGGGGCACCCCCCCACACACCCACCCCACACACCCGCCCGCCGCCGGGCCCGGCGCGGCGCCGCCCGCACTCACGATGGTGACGCTGGCCTTGCGCAGGTCGCGGTTCTCCTCCTGCAGCGCCTTGCACTTGAGCTTGTAGGTCTCCAGCTCGATCTTCAGCACCTTGTTCTCCTGCTGCAGCGAGGCCAGGCGGTTCGTCAGCTCCTCCAGCCGGAACGGCGAGATCACGATCCCGCCCGCCTTGCCCCCCGAGCCGCCGCCCGCCACCCCCGAGCCGGGTCCCGTCGCCGGGCCGCCCGCCGTCAGCGGCCCCGCCGGGCCGCCGCCCCCGCCGCTGCCGCCGGCGCCGTCCGTGTCGCTCTCGCTGGCGCTGTCCGCCATCGCCGCCGCCGCCGCCGCTCCCGCCCGCCGCCGCGCCGCCAGGCGAGCAGGGGGCGGTGCCCGCCGCGCGCCGGCGCCGCGGCCTCCCCGCGCGGCAAGAGAGGCCGCCCGCACGCGCCGCCCGCCCACAGCGCCGCCTGCCGGCCCGCGCCGGCGCCGCCGCCAGCCGGGGACCGCGCCGGGTTTCATGTCAGCGGCGTGGAAAACAGCACTTTATTCTGCTGTAGCGCCGGTTCAAACGTCCCCCGTGGCACGGGTTTTGCGTGGAAGACTTTGTTTAAGTACGAAATTACCCATGGCAAACAGCTCGCACGCAAGGCCTGGATTTTTTACCTCAGTATATGGGAAAACCCGCTCGTTGCTCAAACCTGTGACCCGTGTCGGAAGACCCAGGGCTCACCCAGCAGCGCCGGGCTCCAGATCGCAGCGCAGGGACGGAGCCCCAGAGGTTCATTTTCACGCAATTCAAACAACTGAAAACCTTCCTTCTTTTTAGAGCATATATCTAGAAAATAACGTACGGACGCAGGCAGCGCTGCCCGGTGAGTGCGCGGGGCGGGAGAGGCCTCAGGGCCGCCCCGTGCCTGGAGTTGCCTCCCGGCTCCAGAGACCCCTTCGCCTGCCCGCGCCCAGGCAGCGGCTGATAGCCCCTCGGTTTCGGGCCCCGCGGGCAGACGGGGCTCGGGTCACCCCGCCCCGCCGAGGCGAGGTGAGCATGGCGGCGGCCCCAGCCCCGGCCCGCTCCCCTTCATGGCACAGAGACAAAGTGACATGTTAATTCAGGCCCCCGTACTGCAGTAAAAGCGCTTTAAATTAAGATATATTACTGCTCATCTCTCATTTCAGATAATGTATTTTCTGATTACTATGTGCATTAGTTTCTTTTTTTTGTTATTTCTTTGTGGAGCAGCTGAATAAAGGCACGAGTTGTAGTGAGATATAACGGAGTGTACACGCCGTTCATTATATGGCATAATATGGTCCGTATTGCTCCTGGATAAATTAGTCACCAAGACTGTATAATTGGTTTCTCAATTATTTATGAAGGGGTCTTTTAACAACAGTAATTTTTCCATTAATGGCAAGTAAGGATTTCATTATCTCTAACTGCACTACCTTTTTGTTCCGTGCCACAGTAAATTTCAAATTTTCCTCTTTTTAATGGCTATAATATATGAAGGAATTCCAACTCTGTAAAGTAATTATTCTTTCTGGCTGCCTGGGAATATAAATGCAGGTCATTTTATTTTTGGTCTCTTAATCACAAGAAAAGCAGTAAAAGGGCCATTCGTAGTTTTCAGACATGGGTACTATTTTCTGCGATGCCTGTCCGTGTGTCTGTCCCGGCACATTACACTGCTGTGCAAACAGAGCGCAAAGCGGCGGGGGGGAATGGAGGTCCCCATCCAGTGCTGGCGCAGCCCCGCAGCTCTGCCTCAGCCCCACCAGGGTGAATCGGCTCAGGGCTTTTAAGACTAGAAAAGGTCCTGCACCACCCACCCAGCCCTGCGGAAACCAAGCCGTACTCCTGCATCCCATTACCTCTGGGCATGGTGATGCCATTAAAACGTAATAAGGCCATCAGCACCAGCCACCCTCTGCACCACCCTGGGCAGCTGCAGCCCCCCAGCTGGATTTCCCAGCCCTACACTTCGTTAGGGCAGGATTTCTCCCAAACCATAACAGCATCGGCATCAAGATACGCTGCTATAGATGCACAGGTCTCCACAGACCAGCTAGAGGATGTCCATGAGGTCTTGTGAGAGCTTTTCGGTGCTATCCTAAAATGGCCCTGCAGCAACCCCTGGGTCTGCAGGGCCGGACAAGTCCCACCGCCTGGGGCAGCTGCCGGCTCCTCTGCCCCACAGCAGCTCCCAGGCTGAGCCGCTCCGCCAATGCAGGCTTTGGGATAAAAAGCCCAAGGGATTAAAATGGGATGATTCGACAAATAATGAGCACTGTTTTGGACAGGTCGTTACAATTCAATAGAATTGCTTTTAAATAGGTCTGCTGGTATTTGGGAAGCTGGCTGAACACAGCTGGGTCGTAAGGAAGTGTTATTTCATGTACACACTCTGCAGTGCTGGCAGCAGCAGGCAAGCCGGTTTGCTCTGTCACCTCTGTCTGCACACACACGTGCTCCTCAAAGCAAACTCCTTTCTAAACAAACAGGTTTGTAACTTAATGTTCTTTCTTCATCCAGCTGCCCAGCTTTGATCAGCCAGTTATTTCCATTGCCTTCAGTGGGACTGCTCATGTTTGAGTGTCTTGAATCAAGACCTAAATATTTTGAAAACGTGCATCAGCAAAACACGCATCTGCTCCTGGCTAATCTTACCCAGCAAGCCCCATGGCATGCTTAACCTTAAGCCACTCTTCAGAGCTATCAATGTTAATCTTAAGTGCTTTGCTGATTTGGAGCGCTATAATTTTCCAGAGGACGTGGCTGCTGTTCCTTTGGACACCAAAACAAGCCTGAAAATGGGCTGGGAGGTGCAGGCGACATCTTCAATCCAGCAACCGGGACAGGTCGGCTGAGCCAGGGGCTGCATCCCCAGGATCACGCCACCAGCTGCTGGTGCTGCTTTCAGCAGAACGCTTCTAGAGCAAGCTGAAGGTGCTACAGACAGCGGGTACAGAGAGGAGGGATCTTGAGGCGAGGGGGGAGCTTTCCCTCGGCCGCCTCGCCATCCCTCTCTGCTGGGGTTGCATCAGAGGTCTCACTCCCAGCCAGCATGCCGGCTTTCATAACAATAAATTATAACTTGGCACTTTTGTAGCACTCTCCAGTTCAAAGCCATGCTGAAACATTATCTAATTAATTTGCACAATAGCCCTGGAAGGCAAGAAAGGGAGGTAGTGAGCTGAGGTACTTGCCCAGTGACAAACACTGAGTCAGTGGGGGAGTGGGAGGAAAACTCAAGGGCCCTTGATGTTTAGATCTGAGACAGCATCCTTCTTGTCATAACAGCATTTCAGTAATCTAAAAAATAGCACCTATATATTTAATTACAACAAACTACTCCAAATTAATAGATTAAACAGGGGGAGAAAATTTTGTCCTAATTAGCACCCCCCAAAAAAAAAAATCACATGCTTTGCACATCTGTAAGATGTTAACCAAACCAATTAAAAAGTACAAATACATGATATAAGCACAATTAGCAAAACCCCCTTTTAAAAGCTTATAGAGGCTGCCCCGCACCGCGGCTTCGCCTGGCTGCAAGGCTGCTCGGGGCGCAGTCCCCCACCGCAGGCAGGGGTTACTAAGCCACCACAACTAGCCTGTCACCACCACAGCACCTGCAGGACAAGGTCCCCATCCTCCTTGCCCGAGTATTTTTTTATTGTACAAAAAATAAATGTAAAACTATAAGGGAGCAAGGGGAGGTGTTAGTCCAAGAAAGAATCTCAAAATGTCACTGGTACTGTAATAATAGCAGAGCAGATACTCACGTCAACAAGAAGCAATAAAAAGGCAAGGATTTATTTGCAGAAACTATCATTACAGGAGGTAACAGGCAATTAGAAACAGTATTTTATAAACTCACATCAACAGTAGAAATATTGGTATAAAATACATTGCTAGGTGTGAGGAGTTAGAAGAGGTATGTTCAGAGATTTAATGTAATCATTAATATAATTCCAGAGGTCCATTCATCAGCTGGAAGACCGTCTGTAACAATACAATTTTATTAAAATATTCAGTAGTTATAGACTGAAGAGAAAAAGACCAACTGAAGCTAATTAACCCCAGGAAAAATTCTGTACAGTACTCAGAGTACCCGACTGAAATAGAGGAGGAAAAAAATAAAAACAAAGTCGCATTAAAATGCAATTAATGGAAAATATTGCTGGGAAAATAAACTGAAGCAATGTTAAAAAAAATTGTGACCTGTATACAAGGGAATATTCAAAGGGGAAAATGGAGTGCGTATGTGGAGGTTTTACCATCGTGGAAGGGTCGTTGAAGGGGAGAAGCCTCTATTTGAAAGATATTTGTATGAGCAGAAAAAAACCCCAATTTTCTAATATTGTGGATTAAGGTGTCTATTGATGCAGGATAAAACATGTTTTCTAACAAGCAATTCAGACGAAAATAATGCCATGCTGCTTTGCTTTTCTGATCAACAATTATTTAATCAGAAACTTGTACTAGAAAAGAAGTCTCTCTGGAGGATAGAGGATCTGACTATGAAAATGTGCCATGCAGTAGCCACCCAGCAGCTAACGCATCTTCAGCTCTGGGGCTTTCCTTTTGTATCCTTGTTCTCCCAGGGAATTTTTTTCAGAGTTCGTACTAAGTTGGTTCTGTTGGTCTGGCCGTGCCGTAACGATACCCAGCCTCTGGAAGCTTTCCAAGGAAGTTGGTGAACAGGGGATTGCTGTGCGTTGCTGTTTTATAGCCCAAATGGCTCTCAATAATTGAACATTAGCGTGATGGGAAAGTACCAATAAAACTTTTATTATAAATCTTCGCCTTCCTCCAGGATTTAGGGTCAAATAAATAAAGCCATGCACAATTAGCATACTGTTTTTAGCATCAGCAGTTATGAAAAACGTGGCACGTACACAGATTTTTCTTGAGCAGCTCATTTTTCTGTCCTTCACTAACCTTTTTCTCTCCCAGTAATGGGCTATTTTTTATGTCAAGCACTTGGTAGCAGCCTGGGTCTAACTTCCCCATCTCCCCCCTCCCTACCCGAGGGTCTGCATCTCCATTAGAAAACTGCTGCACTTTCAATGAAGTGAGAATATTTTCTTCCTCACTATCACCATGTTTTCCCTCCCTCTCGCTCTGGCGTTAGAGGGGGGTTGAGCTGGGAGCTCTTCTTCCTCCAGCCCCGGTTTGATGGGATCTGCCCCGAAAACAGAGGTCCTGTTTGCATCCACCCCCTCCTGCTGCCCCTTGGCATTCCCAGCGTGCTGCCCCAGGGCCAAGGATGCAATGGGTCGGTAGTAGCATTTTCATGTCATGCACGTAGCTGGCACAAAAAACGAGCCCCTCGCTGATACCCTGCCCAGGATCCCTGCACCGGCCTCAGCCAGGCAACACCCAGCCCTCCGGCTTGCACCGCCTTGGTGGTGAGGGTCTGGCAGGGGCAGGAGAGCTGCCCCGATGCCGTCATTGCTGCCCCTGCAGAGCCCTCCCACCGCGCAGGGCCTCGCGCAGCGCTGCAGCTCCTGCCACCGCCGCAGCACCTGCTTTCCTCCAGGCCAAGCTGCTCGCGCCGAGTTTGCTGTCGTTGTATAGGTTATGTGATAAAAATTGCCACTGATGCACTTCAATGAGTTTCATGAAATTTTATTGACTTGATTGAGCCCAAAGAAGCCCCAGTTACAAAATCCCTCCACAGGGACATGGAGAGGTTTGTGGGGGCACATGCCCTGCACGCCGGGCTGCAGCAGCCCCCGGAAGAGCACGTCTCGATTTCCTGCACAGTGTGCACTGCAGACAAAGCCCGTGTTAACCCCCCAGGAAATTAGCATTAATTAGCAGGTGCTGCAATCCTGCAAGCGACTGCCATTTATCCCACTAACGTCAGTCCTGCACTACGGGAGCTCTTGGAATTTCTGACATTAAAACTGTTACCGGCCACAAATAAAATGTAATTGATATTCTTTCAGAAATGGAAAAAGTACGGTAGGATAGTCTGCAGCATTATTATTAGGTAGTGCTAAAGCAAATATCAAAGGATGAAAAGAACGCCGTATTTAGCAATCGAGTTTATTTTAATAGATGCAATAAAAGTCCCATGACTTACAATTTTGCCTCTAAGGGGAATGTTCTCACTGGAGAAAATATGAAAAAAAGACAAAAGCGCACATTAGAGGTAGAGCCCTCACTCCAGGGCTGTCTGCGCTGTTTGCTAGTACTGGCAAGATTTCTGTTTTCCTTCTCAAATGACCATTTATGCTTCAACCTTGTTTTTCCCAAATATCCTGAGCTACTGTTGGAATCAATACACTCAGTGCAAAACAAACCAACACCCAGAAAATCCCGTTTGTGCAACATTTAGAGTGAAATTTTAAACTCTGCAAATTTAGCTACAGAGTTCCCGTTCCAACCTTCACCGTCTCTGTTGTATCAAAGCTTCACAGGAGGCAGCAAGCAGTGACATGGCCAGTCTGCGTGGCAGGAGCTGGAGGACTGGGACCTGCCGGTGGTGGGGGACCGCCCTGCCCAGGCATGTACGGTGCTGTCCTGGACAGCTCGAGAGGCACGTCTGCCATGGTCGCAGCCTGCTCGGGCACTGAGCGCTACCCATGGCTGGGTCTTGCTGCAAAAGCATCCTCAGGAGCCTCGAGGTGAGGCAGCAGCTACTGACGGCTGCTGTCACGGTCAAGACCAAGTCCCAGAGCTTGACGGTGCCACCAGCAGCAGAAGACCCGTTGAGATTCCCCTACACACCTCTGCTACCTGCACAGGCAACCCCAGTTTTCTGTCTACATAAAGAGGGCCTCTGCCTGCCAGAACAACCATTCCAGGTACAATCACAGCTTTCTTCCTCATCAGTGTCAGGCACTAACAGGGGACCAGACAGAGGAGAGCCGAGTCAAATGAAACACTGCCTTTTGGATGCTGTCACAGAGAGGTGAAGTGAGGCTCCTACGGCGCTGCTCCTGCCTTCCACAGCCTTTGCTTCCAACTGTAAAATCGTCGTATAATATTAAATATGTACATCCACGCACCATTTACTAAAAACATTCTTTTTCATTCAGCTGATCTGGGTACTCGCGAGTGGGAGGGAGGCACCTGGACGGCGAGGTCTCCAGGAGTACGATCGCTGCTGTTGGACTGTGACCTGCAATAAGACGTGTTTATTCTCCAGTGGCCTAAGTGGCATTTGCCCTCCAGACTCTGGCGTAAGGACCAGAACCATCAGCATTGTACCAGCGGTATCCTGACCTAGGTAAAACATGCATTGCAACACAGACTGTCTGCTAAAATGATGAAAACCGCTTCATTTACTGCCACTGCTTCCAAAGCTGGCAGCCCTAATAACTCGGAGACACTGACAAACCAACCTGTTACGCTGTCCTGAGCCAAGTGCTTTTCACCACAGTCAGGAGAGCTTTGCTGGCTGACCCCAGGTGAGGACCGGTTCCTGCGTGGGTCAGCAGATACAAGCAGCAGACTGAGTTGGATCTGTAGCAGCGGTGCTTCCTCAGGTGCCAAGCTGGGGTAAGATACATCATCTTCATGTCGCCATGAAAGCCAGGTAAAACTGAACCCTGAGTAATAAAACTTATTTACTGCACCTGAGCAGAAGCCTGCAGTCCAGAGCAGTGAGCATGTACTGATGCTGCCTACAAAACTTTGTTTTGGCTACATTTTATATATATAGTGGTCCATACCTACAATATACAGGAAGTACATGCAATATAGAGGAGATGTACACTTTATTTACATCATCTGCAGTGAGCTGGTTATTGACTGATACATGCTGGGAAGAAAACTGCTTTCAGCAGTGTTTTTCCTGGATCGTGATGGGGCAAAAGAAATTAAAGGAGGTCCAGAGTTAACGTGTTGGAGAGGAGGCTGCGCGTACCCCTGTTACACAGGTCCTTTCCCCGTGCCCGAGGAGGCCTCCTACGTCCCAGGGCGGTGGGTTTTCCTTAGCTCTGCTGAGGATGTGCTGGCTGCTGTATTTTCCTCCCGTTCCCCCCACCTGGGGACAGCCTGCCAAGTGATGGCCTGACACACTGGGAAGAGGAGGAGGTGGATCAGACAAAAGAAACCGAGAGGAAAAGAAGCAAAAAGCCAGGGGTGGTTAATGGCTGGCCTTGCAAAGCCACACGTCTATAGGGTAGAAGAACACTGCCAAATACACGTTATCCAAGAGTTTTAACACAATTTATTTTATGCTTAAATAATCAACTAGATCATCCAGTGTTTGTTGTTTTCATACATATGTAATTAGAGCTATTATCAATGAATGCTGTTTCCATATGAATATAATCAACAAATTAAAAGTATTTCACCAAAACCCAAATAAAAATGCCCTTTAAAACACAGCAGCCTTAACAACCTAATATTACACTGCTAGGATGATTACAGATGATTGGCTTACTGAAAGATTCTACATCTTATAGCCAGTACACAATACAGTAATAATTTTACAGCGTGCTGCCAGTCTATTAGCTAATAATTTCTCTTCAGTTCATTTAAAAATACCCCAAACTTGTGCTCCTTAGAGCACCAACCCACTTCTAAAGCTGCAAGCATTACCCCCATTATAAAGCGAGAACAGATAGCACCCCCCTCCCCATAATGCAACTACTGTATATGTTATGGGTTTTAGGTCATTTCATTGAAAAATTGGCAACAGCAACAAATATTAGATGAAGGGCTTTGTGTTTACAGATAAAATCTTATTTTTCATGTTGCGGTATAGTGTTTGCAAAACTGGAAAAGATTTAATCAAAATAAGGTGAAACACATGCATCAAAATATTAGTACTCTGAAGAAAAATTTTCACAGAACTACAGAATTCCTCATTTTGGGAATCATTTAAATTTGCAGCAGATTTTAAAGATTTTTTTAAAATCAAGCTAGCGTTTTTGCATATACAAACATTATAATTGCTAATATACAAGAATCTGTGAAGATACACCCAGAATATCCCTGTAGGTGCAGCCATTTGAGACACCTAGCCTGCTCAATGCATTTGCAATATTCTGTTTGTGATCGAAAAGGCAGTGCCTTATCAACATTTATTCTATTTTGTTAGAATTTATACAGTGTTATTTATTTACAGCAAAACTATTGATGTTTAAAAAAGAAACAAATAGTGTTTTATACCCTGACAGTTTGGGTCCAAGAAAAATAAGGCGAGCTGTTGTGGATTTTAGTAATTTTAGTGTCTTTCCATGGTTTAACCATTTCGTCTTCGTACATCCCCTCTGGCCACAGGAATTTATTTCTTTTGAGGTGACATCAAACTGCTTGAAAGAAGCTGTTAACAGCATGGCATCTTGTATATACACTGCATTGGTAACTGCGCACCCTCCGATCCTGTGAATGAACGTGAATTTCCATGCTCTGTAAATTGGCTCATGCTAAATTAATTTTTTTGTTTGGTTTTTTTTTTTGTTTGTTTGTTTTTGTTTTTGCATAAAAACCATGCGGTTAATGTGTGGAAGCAGCAAACACACGCACACTTTTATAGGTGAATGTTTAATTCCTGTTGATTTTCCTTCCGTGAGTGTCCCTCTAGAATACTGGCAGTAAAAGCACAGAGTCCTATGGAAAGAAAAGATAGCATAAATCACTTCAGAATATTTCGTTAGAATCAATTGCGTGCCTTTCCCTGACTAAACAGAAAGTTCTAATTGGCATTATGGAATTCTGCCATAGGATAAGTCACACTTTCTAGATAGGTAATGACGTTAGTCAAGCTTCCAGCATGAAGGGAAAATGCAGCTGCAGATGTCCACATTGCTCGTGAACTGATTTACAAGTACATTTGCAACATGCTGCATTTCATCACATTTCACTTCACAGTACCAGCTCGTCAGATCCGATGATGACAAGGAATAGGTACTCTCTATAGCAGAATAAATAGCATCATCTCCAGAATGAGCGCGCTGCTGCTTTCACAGCACATTTTTGTTTATTGTTTGCAAGCATCCCCACGGTGGTGGAAAACCTGCACTCCTTGCACATCTACCTCTGCCAGTTGCTCAGAGAACGTGACCGGGAGAGCCAGGAATGCGGAGTCCAGCCTTTAGGAGGCTTGGCAAAGGACCAAGCGAGGTCCAGCTCCTGCTCTCTCACCCGTCCAAAAACAGTCATGCAGCCATGCACATAAGGACAGCAAGTTTGTTACATCTATTGTACAACAGTGATGTCTTGCAGCAAGGAGGCAGGAAGCAGAAATACAAAACACACCGGTGAACGGGAGCTGGAAGACCTGCAGGCTCCCCAGCACCTGGGTGCAGGGAAGCCTGTTTGGGAGCATGGCTTGTGCAGCGCCTGCAGGATTCAGGCTGGCATGGACATGCCTGTTTACTAATCAGGTCACAGGTCCACGCGTATTCCCCAGGAGTGCTCGCGCTCTCCTTCTACGCTAAAACAATCTGTCCTTGCCCACGTCTACGGTTGTCATAAATCTATCCCACTGCTAAAAGCCGCCTATTCACATTGCAGCAGTCACGCCAGCTTGCACAGTGCTGTCCTGAAGAATTGCATGCAAAAGTTCTTGGTTTTTCCTTTCAATCTATGTTTCACAACAGGTTTATTTGCAACAGTGACATTTTTACAGCAAAATCTAGCTAACATTGTGATTTTTTTCAAACATTCAAAGGAAAAGCAACACCTCTGCCTCCCAAACAGGATTTTTTTGTCTTTTGTGATCAAGAAACAAACTGGTTTTCTATCAGAATCCCCTGTCTGTGCAAATACCTCTTTGAATGCCTCTTCTGCATTCAAATAAAATATTTTCAATAGTCTCTTGACTGGGCTCACAATTACTTAATGCACATTTGGTCATACTTATTATATCAAAGTTTGGACCACAGAGATTCATCTTATGAGACAAAGTTCCCCCCTGAGCAAAGGTTTATTATCTAAGGAAGACTCTCCGAGTTCCTCAGGGGCTCTAGCACGGAGGAGTTGCCTACTAGAAATCACAGGAGAAGTGCATCAGCAGCCATGGGAGCAAATGTAGCTCTGAGGAACTCAGACTCTGGCTTTCTGGAGGTCAGAATATGTTTCATACATTAGGCAAGGACTGCCTTATTAATACCATCTTATTTTAAAATGAAATGCTTCTCCCTTATCCCCAATGCGTGTTGCATCACGCTCGTATGCTGGCAGGCTCTTTATCTGCACTGCTTATGGGGTTCAGTGCCCCATCTTGCCTTCAGTGCCTTCAAATTCACAAATTTCCACTGGTTTCCCCCTGCAGATTTCCAGTGGAGAAGCATGGGAGCCAAGGTGGGACACAATTCCATATAAGCATGCCATCCCTTTGGCTCGCTTTCCTCCCGTATCCTTGAGCTCCATGAAGGGGAAAGGCGTGTCGAAAGAATGACCTCCCTTTTCAAATCATTAAATATTTTATGAGTATGTTGAGCAGCAAGCCACATGAAGCAGCGTTATTCTATTAACACATGTGGGAGGGCTCTCAATAAAAGCAGACATTCAGCGGTCATGCTAGGTGGACACAGTAGGTGCTTACCAGATGCTGAAAGCATGCCGGTCGCCTCGCAGAGCTCGCTCCTTAGGGCTTGATCCCATAAAGCCCTCAACTAGATCCCACACGCTGAGGGCCGCTGGTCTCAAATGGCACTATTCACATGCACAGAAAGCCCGTATGGCCAGGTGGCTTTAGGGGCTACCTTGCACTGCAGCAGCTGAAAGGGACTAGTGACTCAGGAGAGACTCTGCTTCTGTCCTCTACCTCCACATCCCTACCCAGCATGTTTTCCAGGTCCTGTTTATCCTGTTCTTAAATCCTACAGTCAATTCTATACCAGATGTATAGGAGAAGGATAACACATAGACTTGCTCTTCATAAACTCTTCCTCTGCCCAATCCCCAAACCACCCCCCCCCAAAGCTAAGAAAAGTTCTGAGTAGAAAAAAGAAGACATGAACGTGGTAAATGTGCACTTGAAGCCATGACTAGCTGACCAGCCTTGATCGACACAGACTGGCTTCTCCTGTGTTTACAGGCACATTTGCTGTGTGACTATAGCTCTGTGATCGAGACAAAGCAGCCTCTGGCTTCACAGTGCTCCAGCACGCTGTCACAGAGCCCCTGCAAGCGTGTGTCAGCCTGTGCATTTGGTTTTAGTTTGGGAAGCCCTTATACTGTCAGCTGCTGTCTTGTTACAATCGTTAAGGCTGGATCAATAAAATTCGCAAGAAACAGTTGGTAAGGACTATTTGTTGGCAAATATTGAGACACTTCACTGGTTCTTACAAGGACTTGGACTTGCATAACTGCCCTCAGATCGCATGCCCAACAGTGGAAGAAGCCTTTCACTCCCAGTAGATCTACTGTGTGCAGCTCCTTCACTATTTGTGTTTAAGCTGATTTTTAGGAGTAGAAAGTGCTGTGGATTACAGACACTACACTTTGTAAAACTCCCCAAAATCTTACACATGCCTCCGTATTGCTTTGCTTTATGTTCCAAGAAGTAAAGCTCAGTTTCTATACATCAACTCAAGGTCATTTTCTGCTTACAAGATCAAGGGCCATCTATTCAGCTTTGCAGCTTGAAAGCAATGTCAAGGTAGCAGCAGGCAAGCCATTGCGCAGCCCAGGTGCCAGCCCCCCTGCTGCGCAGCACTGTGCTGGCAAAAGGCTTTAGCAATGGAAGAAAATTGATCACACTGACCGTTCAGTGGTCGGCTTTCAGCTTTCACGAGTAACTTTTCTTCTCCACGTGTCTGACTTCTTTCTTTGTCTTAACCTTATAAGCTTCTCCCTGCTTTAAAGGAAAAGTATAAACATTAACATAGTCTGCAGAGAGTGCTCGTAATTATAAACCTGCTTCCAAAACAGGCTCCACATTTTGCTGTAACAGGATAAGTAAAAAGCAGTTAAATCACATTAACACTTCATTTCAAAGATACACGCAATCTACTTATCCACTCCGCTGAGCTGCAAAAGCACAGGCCTGAAATATCATCTTCAAGTAGAAAACACAGGTCTACAATTTCAGCACAGCCCCTGGGTTGCAGTGCCTGGCCGGCAGCCCTTGGCAGAGCCCCTGCCATCAGCTGCAGCGGGATTCAGCACCACCGTCAAGGAAAATCACCTTTCCCAACCAGCTTCCCAGCTCAGCCGGGATCGGCAGACGTTTCCGACAGCATAGGCCATGGCTGCTGTTATGATGTTTCACAGTGTCTGTGCTTTAAAGTGAGCAGGTTAGTAATGGAATACAGGGAGGAGGAAGAAAGCCAGCAAAAACCACCACCAAAGCAGCGCAGCAGTAAAACCAATGACAGTGACAAGCAGTGCAGGTTTCAGTGTCTTTAAAACAGCAAACCCCAAAATAAAGTTCATCTTTGCTCATTAAAAGTAGCTCAATAATCATCTAAAAATAAATACTCCAGTAATCACAAACCTCATTCACATCAGAGAAAGGCATCTGTTTATGCGTGGTTATCGGCAGAATTTACCCCTCGGGTGATCTGCATTGATGTATTTGTAACTATTTGTAGTTTCCAGCTAATCTAATCTGGTGCAGCAAATTGAAAATGTTTCCCCTTTGCTGGGCAGGATTTATTTTTTGCCTGATAAAGGACTACGAAAGAGGGGACGGAAATATGTTTGTTTCAACTCTCCTATTTCTGTGTCATTTCCCCCCCCCCTTTTTTTAATACCACCAGAAAAAGAGTATTTGTTATCTTTGTTTGTTTCCAAATCTGTTTTCACTCAGACAAAAATCCCATTAACCCCAATAACAACTCTACTGGAGCACAGACCTCCAAGGGCCATGCGCTGGGGAGCAAGGCATGAGCTCCCCTGAAGCCCTTTGTCCCCAGCGGTGCTGCCCGTTCCCCCGAGGCCTCCCTGGGACAGAGGACAGCTCGAGACACAGCCTGCCCCTGCCTGCCCGGAACCCCGGAGCCCCCTGCAAGAGGGGCTGGGGCGTGCTGGGGCACGACAGGCCTGCCCTTCCCGCTGCCCTCCCTTCTTTTTGGGGGTGCTGAAGCTGGGCACAGTCTGGCCCTGCAGAAGGGCTTCTGATTTTAATTGCCAGGGAAAAAATGCTGTCTTGGTGCTTGCTTGTACAGGATACCATTGCTTGGGTATGTTCACGTTCCCCTGAATCCTGCAAACCCTCAGTCACTAGCACAGGGGTATTACGCAGGTGAGCGAGAGGTCAGTGGGGACCAGATTGCGGCTCATTCCTTTGGGCTGGTGAAAAAGCAACACGCTACACCTATGGGTAAAGGCACAAATTCTGCAAGGGCTTAACCCAACCCACAGACCCGGCTCATCTTGATGGCACAAAACAGGCCCCAAACGCATGGTTTAAGCCTGCTGCCTGTTATATAGAAACAGACCTTAATGCTTCTGTGCCGACAGAATTCAGCCGGGCCCCCGTGACACAGCCCCTGTCCGCACACAGCACAAAGAGAGACCCCTGCCCCGTTACCCACACGCACAGCTTGTCAATAACTGCAAGCACTGCACTTTGCCAAGGCTTCTTGTTAAATGCAAACCTCCAGCCCTTTAGCAGCGCTTTCTAGCAGTCAACACAACCCTCCGCGGCTACTGTTATTTCCTGGTAGTCCCCGTTCCATTACCATTTCACCAACTTTCCTCTCATGGGGGATAACAACGCGTCTCACTACCTTCCGGGTGATCTGTGGGAAGCAATACATGAAAAGTATCGATTTTTTTTTTTTCCTACATTCTAAAGGGAGAAAGTATGTTAAAAGAAGTTACTTGAATGCAAAGACTCAGAGCAGTGATGTAATTCATGATTACTTTTCTCGTGATGACGTTGCCTTCTTCATCGGTAAACTGTTCCTCTGTTACAGATTCACCAGGAATGTTTTTTGCTTCCTCGCCCTAAAGAACGTGTTATAAGATTAGCAATATAGCCTATATTCTGCCAAACCCACACATATTTCCACACCAATCCAAGCAACAAGCACATGCTAGCTTCAACTTTATGTAACAGTTTGCTTTATGTCACACACATAGTATGAAAGCCTCGCTCATTTGGCATGCCAATACCTGTGCATTTATTCTACTGAATGTGTCCTTAAAGCCTGTAGTGAGCTTCTAGCACATTGCTCTTATTAACTAATTCATGACATGAAGCTCTCTGGGCAACAAATCATCTTGCGGTCAGTCTGAGTCCTATGAGATGGAGGCACAAATTCATGACGATATAATCTCTAATCAGGCTTCCATTAGCTTTTCACAGCTTCTCAGTGCCCGGCACGCACTGAAACATGGTCTAACACCAAAATAAGGTGGGGGAAATTTGGGATTTAAAAAGAGAGCTCTGCCTATAGTTTGCTAAGCCCGAGATCTTAAACAGACGCACAAAAGACAAGACTCCTCAGCATTTACAAAATTGAAGAAGGTATCTTACGTGACACTTTGCCTGGCACGGTAGCACCTGCCAACCTGCTGAGGAGCCTCGGCAGCCTGGTGCATGAGTTACTGAGACGGGCAGCGCCCCGGCCATCGCTTCTTTAGTACCAGCAATTTATAGGACCAGTGTAAATAAATGTAAAAGCAGTTTCCTAACCGCTGTGCTAGTGACTTAATACCACTACACAAATTATTGTTCAAATTATAAATAAATGACATTACTTTAGAGTCTAAGGCTAGCTGGCAGTCATGAACTTATGTTCTAGAAGAACTCTGACAATTTTACCTTATAAAGTCATGTTTCCAAACCTGGGCGCTAAAGCAAACACTGCATTTGAAGCGTCAAAAATATCGATCGTCTGTGCTTATTTATTTCATATAAATGAAACAAATACAATAATAATGTAGGTAGACTACATGTGAAAAATTCCCACACGTAAACAAATAACCCTTTCAACAAACAAACAAACAAACAAACAAATCCTTAAAACTTTTCTTCTCCCCTCACCCTCAACCCACTATGGAAAAAATGGCAACTAAGGAGAGGAAGCAGAAAGAAACATTGTATAAAACATGGTCTGTCAATACTAACAACAAAATAATATTTGAAATGAGATTATTACAGCTCAACATCAGACTTTCATAATGCTTCCACGTACTAAGCAGCACAGGGCAAATATAATTTCTATTTACTGTGGTCTATACACTACATAGTTGTCTAGATAAGCTCCTGGCACTGCTCTATAATGAACAAATATAGTGATGCCATGTTTATTTTTTTAACCGTTTTCCCTACAAACACATCTTTTTCAATATGTATATTATAACAGTAGGTTTGTATGCAAATTCTAAGCTCTAAGCCAAATAAACCTTTCCTTTTTTTTACAAGCCATTTGTGGTCTTTTCTATAGCCAAGCTTTTCCGTTTTCCTCGCTTTAGAAGCATTGCAGCAGGCAGAAGCCAGAGGGGAGTACTGAAGAGCAGAGCACAGCTCTGCCGCTAACTGAGTCCCCAGTCAACATTTGTCATTATTCAGAAGTGCAGAATTTTTGCTTATTTCATATTGAAAGCTGTATTGAAATCACGACTTGATAATTAAGTAAACCATTTCGGACACTTTACATGTCTTTTTCCCCACACTTTCACAGGCTATATATAAACTGTAAAACTTGTTGAACTTTGATGCTTCAGGAAGCATCACCGAGAGAAGGGCAGGCTCCAGAGCCAGGCAGACGTCACTCTGTAGGGATGTAAGGGCAAGGTCCTGTGTCTGAGATACATCTGGGGCTGAAGGGGCTTAGCTGAGGTCCCCAGGCCTGGGAATGGTGGCATCCCTACAAGAAGTACGGCAGAACCAGCGGCTGCTGAAGCCTTCAGATGGAGCCTGGGCTGGGCCCATACAATTCATTCCCCAGAAGGACTCTGCTGAGGGGTCACGGGAATGAGAAATATATACCTGCCTAGGCACCGACGTCGGGCTATGCGCAGGAGGAGGGAAGTAAGAGGTTGCCCCACCGGTGAGCGGGGCCCCAACACCGCCAGCCTGCTCCTTCCTTTCTCATGAGCGAGACAGCAGAAATGAGAAGGGCATGGGGACTGCTGCTGCGGCAGGGGGGCGACGGCTGGGTAGAGGTTTGGGGAACTGAAACCTGTGGGGTTTCCTAGCCACAATGAAACGGGGGGAAATACTGATTCTGGAGACTTAATACCTTAATCAGAAGCATAGCAGATGGGGAACTAGCTGCACAGTTTCTTTCCTGGCCTCCCACCCACAGGCTCAGAGACTCCCCAGCAAGCTCCTGCATGGTGCCCTAAGGGACAGGAGGGAACCCTGGCCCAGACGTCCCTCCCACCCCATGGAGCACAGAGGTACGGAGAGGTTCCCTCTCATGAATAGGATCTCAAAAGCCACTACAATAAAAGCCATGAAAAACAGAAATAAAACAACATGGCCAGCAGCAAGGTCACCAGACCACCTGGTGCGCCAATACTGCTTGCATGTACTGGTCCTTGGACTCCTTACTGCCGCTATGAGCAAGTTTATTCCTTAAAACAAGTTACTGAGAATTACTGGGTTCAGCTTGAAAATGAAAAATGTATTGATGCACTGAAAGATGTCTCTTGGAAGAAAATGCAGTTTTAAAGGTATAGTGGATCTTAGTTTTTAAGTAGCTACGTGCTCCTTTAAGCACAGTTTAAGGATAAATGCTGTAAATACTCAGCAGTCAGCACGCATGAAATCCAGCTTTCACAATTCTCTTGCTGGTGGGTAGTTAAACAAATTGCAGGAGGGCTCACAATTGGCAGGAGGTAGATCTGATTTACTGACGTTTCTAATCCTATGCAGTTATAAAGACGGATGTTTGCTAGGAAAAAAAACCCTTACCCACTGGCAGTTTTACTTGTCAGATCTCAAACCAGCTTTGGGTTAGAAGGGCACACTAGATGACCTTGTCAACAAAAGCTGTTTTTAAACACAAAGCTGGTGCATCTGCGTCACAGCTAAAGAATAGAATTCTTTCTGCTGCATCATACTTATGTGGGCTTCATTTTACCCTTGACCAGTCGAAATCACTGTTACAATACCAAGAGCTTTAGAAAGGCAGGGAGGAAACTTAATACCGTGATTACTGGAAGCTCGGTTATATCCCTGGGACTAAACCATACAAAGGCTGCAGTCTGCAAGCCTCAGCCCCAGAACATGCCAGGAAGCTTTGCAAAGCAGAGTGCTTTAATGTCACCCTGCTCGCTGGAGTGTAGTCTTGCCAAAACCAGCTGGTATCATCTCTCTGCTGCTCTCCGGGGCAGGAGAAGCAAAGAGCCGCTTCCTCAAAGTCTTCCGCCAGCTCCACTGATTTTCTTAACAGTTATTTCCAGATTATGGGTGTTCCCAGGGACCTCCAGATAAATGGATTTATACAGTCAGTGCTGCAGTATTGTGCCAAAGTTCACTGCAGATTTGTCAGAGCTCTGGTTTTGTTTCATGTTTGTTTTGTTACTAGAGGGATAATAGTCCCTTTTATTCCTCCTATACATCTAGTGTTGTTGTAACAGCGGAGAAAAAAGGTGCAGCTGAATGTCTCTTACCCAGACAGATAAAAAGGAATTTAAAAGCAGACGGAAATAAGCAAGATAGAAAGATCCTAAATATTTAATTTAATTTCACCAAAGACCAGGGGCAATGCTGCAATGGGAACAGGAGCTGTACAGAGCGCTCAGACCTCTTCCCCTACTGGCCTAAGCCACCATCAAGACATAATCCTTTCAGTCTCGAGATCACATTCTTGTAATGCATAAACAGCAGCTGTGCCTCAGTCTCCTTGGGGTCTCAAGCCTCTGTGGCAGTGGCACTAGAAACAAACATCTTTCATTAAGGTCATTTTCATTAGTGAGTTCTGCCTACTCAGGGAGACCTTGTTAATCAGATGCCACAACTCTCCGCCTGTGCCTGTGCTGAGTCTGTACTTGCTTGTTTGCAAATGTATTGCTAAAGCCATAGGGGAGGGAAAAAACCAAAACCAAACAACAAACCAACAGACAAGCCAAGGAGACCTGAAAGGAAATGGTGCTGCAAATGGGGCAGAGCGTAGTCCAATACTGGGAGCTGGGTCATAGCTCTGTTGCTTGTTGCATGGAGGACAACATGATGAACAGACCTTGTAACAGCACTTGTAGTCTGTGTTTTAGTTTACCTCTGTGTTATCTTACCGAGGCCGGCAGCTCCGACCCTGCCGGTCCCTCCTGGGGTGAGGGCACTTAGGGAGCAGAGCAATTCTGCAGCTCTCCCAGCCTGGCAGGGACTGCAGTCGGGAGCCTGCACCCAGCTGAGTACACAAATGGAAACGCTTCCCATGTGCCTTATGTGGGGCACAGGCCCTTCATTCTTCTCACCTACAGGATGGCCACATTTTCACTTTCCATAAATACGTTTCCTCTGAATAATAAGATCATGAAAGTTGCTAGTTCTAGTTTTGACTGACTGCTGCTCAGGCTCCCATGCCACTCCTCCAGTGAAGGCTGAACCAAACCCTCTGCCATCAGTCATGGGGGGGCATTTCATGGGCAAAATACATGGAAAGAGACAAATAAATCTTTAATAAAAATTGGCAAGAAATAACAAAAGTACAAGATACAAAAGACATAAGATCTGAATAACCCCCTGCTTCAAAATCTATTTTATTTTCCATTACAAAATTCTACCATAAACCTTTTGGCAAGAATCTTACTACACAGTTTTTGCCAAAAATTTGTACCCATGAAAGATTTAACAACCTCTGAAAAGGCATGAAAAATTAGACACTGATTTCTGTCATGACTGAATAAAAGGAGCTTTGGATCAGGCTCTGAATGTGCACATTGTGGCAAGCACTCTTATTTTTCCCTTGTGTGTTAATTGCTCGCATTCCTGCACTACCATAAAAACCCGTTTCTTTTGCAATGCCCCATCCCATCAATCCGCCATGTGAACAGAGGAGAAAGGAAGCAAAACCAAAACCATCTGCACTACCTTGAGGTTAGAATACGATCCTATTACATGTAGAAATGGGCATCAGTCCTTGGCTTGTCTGGTTTTATGGGCTCAGCCCTCTGAATTGCTAAAACCCATGGGAATGTGCTTGAGAGTGCTGAGCACTTGACAGGACTCAGCTCTTGGACTGTTGGGAAAATACCTCCGGGGGAGAGAAAAGCCTTTCTCCATATTTGGGCCAGGATAGAGAACTAAGGTAGCAGTTAAAAGGAAATAATAGTGTTAGCAATAACGCAGAATGGCACTGAAAGGAAAAACAAGTTGGGAAAGAAGAACAAAGGTAATAAAGCAATTCAGCCCTGACAGTAGCTGTGGAGGCACATCGCAAAGCCTTTTTTCCACAGGACTCAATTTATCCTCGAGGTTTTGGCGTTACCAAACTATCCCTGCAGGCTATGTGAGTACCTCTGTTGCTTTTAATGCAGCACACAGGCGGTAATGAATATACGCTACGGTAAAACAACGCAGCTCCCATGTGCAGCTCTGCCCAGTGGAGCCTCCAACGCACGCTCGTCCCTTCCCCGCTGCTGCTGTTGGCGCAAGCCGGCAGAGCAGGCTGACGGCACAGGCGCAGCCCTGCCGACCATTTATGAAGCCTGCATCCAGGTTTTTCAGATGTTCAAAACAGTTTTTACTCCAGAGAGCGCAAACTCAAGAAAAGATTTCTAGGGCTGGCTCCTAAGTAACCATAACATAAGACAGTATAGGATAAATACTCCCATGGTGCAGGTGTGACAGCAGAAAAGCACTGGGGCATTTGATCGTCAGTGTGTGGCAGGCTTGCTGCCTGGGGGTCAGGAGAGCCGGAGTAAAAATGAAATGTCTCTGCCTCCTGCTTTGCATCGCCCCTTAACAACCATTTGGCTAGCCAGGAGTGTCAGAAAACACAGGAGCAGACGGAGAGCCCGATTCCCTTCTCGCTACTGCTCTGTGCAAGCGACGCCAGCCCTGCTCAGTGTGAGCCTCAGAGAGGGGCGGCACCGGGGCTGTAGGGTAGGGCACAGCACCGGGCACTCGGGCACTGGCAGGCGAGAGCCTGCTGCTCCCCAACGCTGCTCGGGGCCCTGCGGCAGAAACGCAGGAGTTATTTTGACTCTGCAGGCTGAGAGCTTTGCTCCGTCCTGTGAGCACTATATCCGGAGACCTCTTCCCTGAACGAGGAGCTGTTCCTCAGCTCGTGCATGCTCTCGCAGTGATTTCAGTTCACCCAAACTGAACCTCTGCTCCCAGGAATGTGCAGAAATTAAAGTCCAGATCCCTACCAATGTTAAAGCTCGATTCTTCCATTTCATAGCACCATTTAATGAACTTTACATGATCAAAGTATACCTCTAGAAATGGTGGTTTCCACTATCAAACTCTTTCTCTAAAAGGCCTGCTGATCGCTACTTTGGAAATTTTTCTTGTTCTGGTTTAAGCTTGTCTTGAGATGCAGAGTGGGGGATAAAAAAGAAGCTATAAATCATCAGAAAATGACAGAAGTATCACATGTATTTTCTAATCAAGAGACAGGTACAGCTCTAATCCAATTCAGATCAGACACGTTCCCAGCGGAGCGGGTTCAGACGCCTCCACACACCATGCACACCCTCCCGACTGCCTCTGCACTAGCCGCAGATTGCAACACTGTCTACGCTGCTTTACCGTTGCTCTGTTAAAAGTTCAACCCCAAATTATACCACCAGATTTAAAAACAATTTCCTATGCCTTTCTCTATACACAGGGAATGTACTTGGAAAGCAAGTGAAGGCTGCCTTTTTCCATACTTTTGCTTTTCTACCCTGACATTTCCTGACTCCAAACCAGTGGACACTAAAACAGTTCAGACATAAATTGGGTGGGGGACCTCAGCCACAAGCCAACTATGCAGCCTTTAAAACTTTCAGCACACGGATACTTTATGTCTTACCAGAAATGGTCTTACAGCATTCGAGGGTCTGTAATCACCCACAGGCCGCCTGCCCCGTTTGAAAACAGAAGCCACATTCCTATTTCTGACCAGTCATGTCTTATCTGCAGAGGGAATTACTGATGGAGGGTTATACCCTGGCCTGCCCAGGGCCTTTCATGGAAGGCAGCAGGTTTTGCCTGTAAAGATGAGCTACTGGACAAAATATTCACTTTTACTGAGCTCACTTTTGCAATTCCTGCCTTGTCCCAAACGGCAGCATGACTGGTATACTGAACAAATTCAGGGTGAAGACAGTCAGAAATGTCATCCTGCCTTTTCCGAAAGTGTCTGTATCTTGGAGAGATCGGAAGCTGTGCTGAGCAGCCTATCTGCCATCCACATTATACAAAAGGTGCAGTGCCTGTGTGCATACTCTTCTCCACAAAGCATGCAAATAACAGCAATATAGATATGTGTAACGGGAGTGTCACGAATCATTCCTAAAGTAACAATTATACCTTAGGCAAACTCAGCTAGTGCTGTAATAGCACTCTGGTGGCTGACTGTCTTTTTCATGGCTTGACTACATGGTTTTCTAATAAGAATCTAATAAATCCTGTAAGTTACTGAGTGATTAAGCTAACGGTTTCTGATGCAGAATTATTTTCTTACGCTATATGCTGCAGGCAAATAATGCCATACTATATGACCATACAAGAAAAACTATGAGGGCAAATGCAATTATTTATATGACCGTGCCATTGTTAGCAGTATATAAAGTATAGTATGCTGTAAATAAAGGCCATCTGTAAATAAATATACTGAATAAAGCCTACTGAAGGCAATGCAAAGACTCTTATTAACTTTGGTAGGTTTTAAATCAGGATCACCCGCTGTTTTGAGGCGGTTTTCCAGAACACATTAAGCACTTAGGACCACAAGTTTCAACCAGAGTACATGGCTCATACTCTCCTATATCCCACTCGTGTGCATTCCTGCATTTTTTTAACTTGTAATTTAGAATTTTTTAAATGAAAATGGAAAAAAAACCAAAAAATTGTCACCCATAGCTGCCTGCAACTCATTTTGCTCTAGATCAGACCAATACACTGCACCTAGCTGTAGTCTTTAAGATGCCATGCAAAACAGTGGCAGTGAAGGACACAACATGCCATGCAGCACAGTTGTTTTCCAGCAGAAGACAACCATAAACCTCTGGGTTAAGCAAGGAAAGGCCACCTAGCACTTGGTTATAAATACATACTGGCAATGGAAAGCACGCTACCAGAGGGACTCCAGTATGCCAAAACTGACATTCTGACACAGCAGACCCACGCCCATGCCAACGTCGCCTCAGGAATGCAAATCACAAAATACCTTCAGAATCAACCGCCGTCGATAAACTCTTGTAGTAATTCTCTGCTCTTCATCTGAGCTCGAATCACTCTCAATCTCACTGTCACTACATTCCTAATAAATGCAGTTTTAGTACATTTGAACAGCACATTTGCAAGACAGAACATGCTGATCAGGACTAGGAGAAGAAAACAGAGGTTATCACGGACAGTGTTTTTCCTGTCTCTATTATGTACATAAGGACTCGCAGTTTTGCTCTTAAAGTATATGGTGGGAGGAGGCCTTTTTGCTCCTTGGCATACTGTAGCTTGGCAAGTATAGCAGGTATGGAATATCCAGGCAGCTCTTAAGTCTTAGAAAATGTTATCTGGAATGCATCTGACCCGGGGAATTTCTAAATCTTACGAAGTTGTTAAAAATTTTGTGTACAAAAAAACCTTGTCATAACTGCTTGCTTTTTTCTCCTCAAAAATTAATGATTCACAAGGTATAGGAATTGAATTCCCTCATAAAAAAAGATGACAGTCACACAGAAAGATTCAGTGGAGCGCCTCCACTAAGAAGATTACAAATAAGCATTTTGAAGAATTTCTCCATGTAAATGGCTTTGCTGTTCAGTATTTACCTGCTTTTAAGTAGCAAAACTGTAGCGTGAAGTACAATCATTCTGCATTTTTTAAGAAGGGAACTGGTAGACGTCAGCTCAGGGTGAGGGGGAAGAGCCTGACACTGGTCTCAGCTTGGTGCCGGGAGGTACCACAGCCGCACACAGACATCTGCTCTGTCCTGGCACCCTCTGACAGTCCCAACATTTTCCCTTCCGAAACCCAAGGAGCTCCTCGGCTTTGGGGCTAAGCACCTCTGTGTGCATATGCCTGGCGGAAGGCTTCATACCTATCTGTGTGACGGACACAGGGCAGAGGCTCTCCTCACATGATGTTCGGCTGAATCGACCTTCTGAATAGAGAAATTCAAAAATTTTCTCTATAATTACTCAACGACAGCCTAAAATTGATTTTAAATTCATGAATAGTGGAGATTGCTAACTGCATTTCTGTTTCTGTCTTTGAATCTGGCCCAAGACATCCCAAACAAGAAGCATTTCTCAGAAATGGTGCATAAAATAAGAGTAGGCATAGGTGGGTGGAGGAGAAAAAGGACTCTATAACAAAAAGCATTTAGGGCAGGATGACAGTATTCATCTGCGTGTAAAGTCTCCTGCTGTCCTCTGACACTAGCCAAATATAGACACAAAAAAATCATAATCCAACCCTGTCCTGAAGAAGTAACAAGAAGCAGAAGATTCCCAGAGGGCATGAAGGTTTTGGAGGAAGAATTATTATTAACAAACAGCTTCAAGTGGTTTATTTGTGATGGAATTCTGACACTGGGAATCACCTCGACCATGCAGTAGACATCACCCTCTTTGGGATAATAGAGCAATGGTGCTGCGCTCCTCTCATTTAAAAAGATCACTGGAATCTGATGCTTGAGCATTCGTAGAGAATTATATGGCCTACACTGTCACTGCACTGCTTTTGTAAGCTTTTGGGCATTTAGGTGGACTTGGGATGAGGCCAACAACTTGTTTCATCCACATCACCAGGCAGCAGCCCACCATCAATCGTCTGAGTTTACCTCTTGTTGCAAACTGTGTGCCAAAACACTGATGCAGCCCTCACCCTGCAGGTGGATGACTATTGCTTCTTAGCTCTTTCCCAATGGGTCACAGAAAAAAAATCTCTTACTAGTAATTTTATTTTGTTCCCCCTTTCTTTCCACAGAAATAAATCCGTTTCTTTCATACTTTTCTCTTTATGGAGCATTTCTGAAGAACACCTTGCAGAAATATGCAGTTGAAATTCTCTTTCTGTTTTCATGAGAGCACGTAAGATGTCTCACCACGAATTGGACTGTGTTAGTAGTTAAACTATTGACTTCAAATTAGATTATATTAGAAGATATTCTTGAAGAGATATTGACAAGCTATTAGAAGCAATTCTTGTTGTCATTCTAACAAACACTAGTTTGTTACCCATTCAGGCTTTGTGAGACACCCATGTTTAGAAATCACATTATTTTCTGATACCAGTTTATTCAAAGATCATGTCTATAAAAAGACTTGTAATTTAGAAGATAAGATTATCACCCTTTACCAATAAAGCAAAAGTAGTGCAAAAAGCACGCATAAGAAAAGCACACGCTTATTCTTCCCAATCCAGATGGGATATCCAAAAGTAAAGAGAACACAAAAGTGGATGACAATTTATCTTCTTACTGATGGCAATCCAGAGGGGGAAGCGCAGCACTGTTGCACACCCTCAGAATGTTACAGTGTGCATCTACGCTTGTCCCTGCGTTTAAACTGAGCATAATAATATCAGCTCGAGGTCTGCCCCAAAGCCTACCGACACTAAAGGAACTCTGCCATCTGCCTTTAACTGCCTTTGCAGAAGGCTCTTACATTTTAAGTATTCCAGTAATTAGTGAACATTAGGAAAGATCTTCGCTGCTTCAACTGTGTCACGAACTAATAACAAGATAATAACAATCATATGCTGCATAACTGCTGAGACTGATTATGTTACCATCTAATAAAAGAACTCTTGGTTGTATAATCGAAAGAATAGTTTAAAATTAACTAATTAAACTTGAATGATTTATTGCAGCCTACCACAGCCAACATTTTCATTGTGCTACAATAAAAAAAAAAAAAAGCTATATAATGTAGAAGCAATTCTACTGAAAAACCTCGCTTCCAGAAGTTATAATCTCCTCCTGTATTACACCCAGGAAAAGACAATCTCAGCAGAGAGAGGAATGTAGAAGAAACTCTGCAATTCCCTTTTTCATCCTGGTTCCCTGGTGGCCCTGTGGTCTATTCTGTGGCAACCCTCCCACTGCTGGGGTGAGAGGTGCACGCAGCTACGGGGCTATAAGCCATTCTTTGAATCAACTTTACTTTTAAGCTTCTGGGAAATAATTATAAGCAACTGAGAAAGCTATTAAAATCTTCATTGCCAGAAAACAACTTATAACTGAGGTCCTGCAGTTAAGGATGTGCAAGCCACGCAAGGTAGAAATGAAGGGGAGCCCCTCTACAGTATTTTAAGAAAGAACCACCACCTGGAAAAGCGCTTTACACATTTGGAAATCTTTTGATTCTTCTTGGCTGGATGTGCTTTGGAGTTGGGATGAATGAGGCCATGAAACAAAAAACATAAGGAGGAGATTAAGTATTACCCAAAATTTATTTTCCTGCAAATTAACAGAGTAAAAAAAATGCAGGGGGTGTTGGGGACAAGGAGCAGGATAGGGGCCGAAGAGTCCCTTTGCTTGCTTCAAATGTCACAAGAAGAGGGGAAACCAGTGGCATGAGCTTAACTGGAAGCAGATGGAGGACAGCTGAGCTGTTTGGCCCTGTTTGGTGACACACAGGTGGTGTGTCAGGGCGGGGACGGGGCCTGTTCCCCCGTGATGTGGGACAGTGATCCCAGAAGCTGCTCTAACCTCTTCCAGGGCTTGGGGCTAGTCAGGCAGAGGATTATGCAGCCCTGCTTGGCTCCTCTGCCTGCCCCGACTCCAGCTCTTTCTATTCACACCACAGAATATAAATTTCCACTACCTTCCGTTTTTCTTAATTTAGCAATAAATAGAAAAGGCATAAAGAAGGATGAAAAAAAACCCCCAACCAACCCTGTCACAAACAACTTTACAAGTCTTACGAAAAATTATGTCAAGCAGTAGGGACTCCTCACACAGTTAATAATTACAGGACATACTGTACCTTCTGTTCAGACATTACTGCTCCCTCCTCCTCTTGGATGCTTGTTCTTGGCTTGCCATCCTCAGAAGTACTCCAGCTCATCTTCTTCACACTGACAGGCACAGATGTTTTGTTGCCTTCTGTTGTTGGCTTGTTAGTCTCTTCCAACGATTTCTGATATGCTGTTGATGATAACGTTTGCTCATCAATACCAGCTGAAATGTGGGGCTTTGTTTTCAGGGCTTCTTTGTCACTCTGTTTTCCCACATCATTTAAAGATTCCTGGATGTAGGATTTAGTTTTCGCCTCTGTTGTGGATTCGGATAGGCTTCCATTTGTTTCTGGCTTCCCTGCTTCTCCTTTGACATATGAGGTAACAGAATCCCTACATTGGTCCAAGCTACAAGAAAAAAGAATAGACAGCCATTCAGTGCTTAAATCAGACGCAGAAGGGGAAAGCACTGAGCCTCTTACTGAGCCTTCGTTCTTAGCACATACGTTTCAGACAGAGGAAAGTAAAATTTTAAATTCAGCTTGCAAATTCAATCTATTTAATACCCTTGTCTTCTGCATCATGGTATCTTTTCAGAAGCAACGAGAATATGGTGAACACTTGGAAACAAGGCCAAATGTTTTACGCTAATCCCCTTCCTCTTGTGTATGTTGGGGGAGGGGAGGAGGGGGAGGAAAAACAGAAGGAAAAATACACAAAACCTACCATTGCCCTTGTATAATCACAAGATAAATCCCCAAGGCACTAAATTCTTTAACCTGCTCTCTAACTAAGGAGGTGATGAAACTATCTGTTACTGTGCAATTACGAGTAATGACCAAATAATTAATGTTATTTTTCCCCCAAACTACAATATCTGTACTCCAGATAAGTCATGCCTTTTAAAAAATACTGGTATCTGAAAAGAAATCCTTAGACAGTGCAGCGTTCCAATAATACACAAAGCCAAAGGCAAGGAAGATTACTACAAGATAGAAAGCTGACCAAAATTTTGCTTCAGATTACCTACGGACAGGTTTAACCTGCATCTCTGATGCACGGTTTTCTTCTCTTTTGCATTTTTGCTTGCTTTCAGATAAGCACTATGACTGTACACATGAAAATACTATAGCTATTTGCTGGCACAACTCTTATAAAAGATAGCAAATTGAATTCATCTAGTTGGAAATGGATGTTATCTTCTTAAGGAAGCCCTTTTACTTCTCAAAGTGATCTATTGTGCTAATTTAACACAACACAAAATGCAGAATAACGATGCTTGCTTAACAAAACAGAAATCACATCAGTAGTAGATCAAGTGCTTTCCAGTCCTGAAAGACAATCAGTTTGCTGAAATCAATGGCTGAATTCCCACTGGATTCAATAAGAGAGTATCTAATGCTACCTGGAACCTTAAAACATCCTGAGCCAAAGCTGCAAAGGATGTAAACTGCTGACAGACAAATGATCACTCTGCAGATAATCATTCTCTGCTGATTTACAGCTCATGCAGACCTGGCTCCTTCGATTAGTAATCATGGGAGCCACGTTCAAAACAAAGGCAGGCAGGAGCTCTTCACCCAGTGGGTACCAGTAAGGCTGAACACGCCAACACATATTGTGAATGTTGAAAGCTTAAGTAGGTCCAAGGGGAGGCTGGAAAAGCTCATGCAAGAGAAATGCATTGAGGATAAATATGTAGAAAGCATCCATCTCAGCAGGTCATTACGCTGAAAGCAAGCGGAGCCTGGGAAAGTACCGGAGGAAAACAGCGTATACGTCCACTCTCCTCCTTCCCTGAGCATCCTCTAGTGCAGTGTTGGGAGGCAACATATGGAACTAGACGAATATGGTATCACCATTCTTACCTTCTTATGCCTTGTAACTCAACTCTTTAACAGTCTGGTAGATCAGCATGACATAACATGCTTGAAGTAAGCATTATAAAAACAGTGACAATTTAAAAATTGGCTTATAGAAACAGTAACGACTATCTGAGGGAAGGCAAAGAGATGCAATGAAAAGGATGACTGCTAAAAAGGTACTCGAGAAATAAGAGTAACGTAACATCCTGGTTTCAGATAACGTACATTTTATAGTCCTCAATTTCAGTTACATCTATGCATCACTTTAATTAAAAATGAAAATACACAAGATAAAGACACAAAAAGTATCCACTAAACATAATACAAACTAATTCTGAAATACCTATCTTAAGAATGAAACCTAATAAATACACATTTTTAATGACAAATATGTCTGAGGCCAAATTGAGTCAACTATTACTTTTTCTTTTAAGTATATATATATATATATATATGCATGCATATATACATATTCTCATAGCATAGTGGAGCAGCAGCCTCAGCACTGCTCCTGGAGGTAAAAGCAGCACGGGAAGGCTTGCTTACACACGCACACACACTCTTATACAAAGATCCTCACCTATCATCCAAGCGATCTAGCAGGCTACCACCTATTCTGCATCCTGACGTCGGTGGCTCGGTGACACTTGACGAGTCAGGCTGCCAACCTGTAATTGAAGATATTTCGTGTTCTGCTTGTTGAACACCTTTAAGAATTGACCATACTCTTTCTTCCGTCATCTCCTCAGACTCAGCTCCTTCTTCCAGATGAATGTCCTCAAATAGAGATTTAAGCTTTTCTTCCGTCATCTCCTCATCAGTACCAGACTTTCCTCTCTCAGGCTGTTCAATCCTTACTCCTCTTTTACTAGTCTCTTCACTCTGCCTTTGTTTAGCATCTTTTGATATCCCGCCATAACTACCAAGGTACCGTGGAAAATCCTTAAGGTCCACTTCCTCCAACTGGCTCTCGCCTACGGAAATATCTTTAGGTGTTCCTTCTCTAGGCACTGAGAAATCAAGTTTGCTGTCGTCCAGTGAAGTGTCTTCCTCAGTCACCACTGGCGGTGCTGCTGCTGTACCATCTACTTGTCCCTGGGAGGTCACTAACACGTCACTCAGTCTACTGGGAGTTCTAAGGGGTGACTCTAGGCTAGAGGTGTCGCTAAAGAAATCGTCCTGATGGAAAGGGGTGGGCGGCACGAAGCGCAACCCAGTGGGAGTTTCCAGTTCCACTTGAATGGTGGGATAACCTAAGGAAGACAGCACATTTGGACTGACTGGGATGAAGCATGGGGCAACAAATAAGCAAATGTCAAATGATTCATGAATTACTTAAAGTATGAAATGTATGAGGAGGTGCAGGTGCATAAGAACAAATGCAGTTCTGATAGATTTCTTTACTTTGTCCTAAATAGATGGAACAAAAAATGAGTACTGCCAGTGAACAGTACCGTGAAGCCAGTACTTTTGACTATTTTGTATATAGTCTGTAAAGATTTCAGCAATTGTGTTTGCAGCCATTTTAACATTTTCAAGCTATAGCAGATTGTCTTATGAGCATGCAATAAATCAAATGTGGACAAGGGTGGTTGTCCCTTTAAATCCAATACAATCTCTTGCAGCCATATTGTGTAAATCTTTCTTTCCCAGTTTTTATTTTTTTAAATTTGGAAGTTTAATAAATAGATTTTAAAGACAGAAGTAGATAACATAGGACAGCCACTTTTTTGTCAGCAGGTCTTATTTCTAAAACAGGTCCACATTTTCAATATACTTTTATATAAAAATATACCATACCAGCAATACAATGCTACTAATATATATCTCCAATTTAACCATAGAGCCACAAGAATGGAATAGTTAAAGAATGAGGAACAGAAATGGATCCTAATGAGGATACTAAAGAATAGTAGATCTAAATACACAGCAGGATAAAAAACTAAAAAAGGAAGTTAACAAAGGGATAAGAGAACACAAACACAACAAGGGAGAGCTATATGAATATTTCAGGTACAGTAAAGTTATACAGGTGAGAAGACTGTGGTGAGTAAGGAGATCTTGGTGATCTTGGAGAGTGAGGCGATCTTGGTGACATGGGTACAATCAGATACACTGATCAAATAAAGAGAGAAAAGAAAAATTGATGAAAACATGGGAAAACCATACAAAAGGATTAAACTGAATATACACATAAAAATTACAACAAAATCTGAAGTTTGCTTTCCAGCAAATAATAGGTTGGGTAACCTACAAAAGGAAAAAATATATGCCGTGGGGTTAACTTGACATTGTGCTGCCTGCAAAGGGAGGTGCATTAACAGGGTTTGGTTTTTTTCTTTCCTGAATCAGCTGAGAGAAAGGCAAAGGTGGTCTGGTCTTGGTGAGGAAAGGAAGCTTGAGGAAGGTTCAGAGGAGAGACAGAAAGCAACTGCAGAGAAGCGCATTTTTTTCGTAAAAACATTGATGCTACTATTAAAAGGCGCAAGCAACATTTCAAGAGCAACTTTCTTAAAATGTCAACAGAAAATTATTTCTGTAATGCAATGATTCAATGACCAGCAATGCTGCTCAATAATGGAGGTACACTGACCTTATATGCTCTAAAGAAAAAAATCCTACTAAAATGCAGAGAAAGCTCAATACATACTTGAACAAATTACGAAAAGCAAAAGAAATGTTACTTACAAAAGAAAAATCTTATTTAAGGAGCTATTTATAATACACATGACAAAAATCAAAGTAAAGAATGTAGCAACCCAGTGCCTGTTAACTAACATTTAAAAGAAGAAAAAACAACATTTAGCATCTTTATAATTCAGCATGATAAATAAGTATACCTATGGCAATTCTGTTTTACAAGCAGAACGTCATTTATCCTTTTAATCTGGCTCAAAATTAACCTGCACAATTCTGTTCACAGTTGGTACAGCTTCCATGTGAAAATTATGACACAATTTTACCCATTAGTAGATGGAAAAAGATATTCTCTCATGCAGTAATAAAACATTTTCTTATTTTTCTACTGCTATTGTAGAAATGGTCCAAGTGAAAAATCATAAAGTAATTGATGTTCGCTTGTCTCAAAGAGGCTTAGTAGTAAATTGCACATTCATTTACTCTGTGCAATTACTAAGCACTTTTTTCTCCTTGTTCTTCCTTCTTTTTTTTCTTCAAAGAATTCTTAGTTACTTATCTAGACAGGAAGCCAAAGAATATATGTATTTCCAGGTAACTTGGAAAGCATACGATACCAAGGACATGAAAAATATACAGGGGCAAGCATCAAGGCACAACTATTGCAGGAGAAAACATTCAGGACTTGTCAGCTGACACTGAGGCTGGTGGGAACAAGCTTACCCAGGCATATGTTTGTGGGATCCTGGGCTTATTCTTTGAGATATTAATATGCAACCTATGTATCATACCACGAGCATGCTTTAGGAGAGGAAAAAGCCTTCACATTAAAAACAATTATTTCTATAGAACTTACTGTCTTTTTTTAAAGTCTAGTTTATACAACATTATTGTACTATTGGACATGTCACTGAACTAAATATGAGCATGGAATTCAATTACCATCAATGGGATCATGAAAAACGTTATTTTCATCTGCAAAACTTCTGGTGCCTGAAATGTTTCCATAATCAAATATTGGTCCTTCCAACAGGGTCACAATATCTATTCGATTAATTTTTGTCAATACAGAAGTTAAGGCATCAGCTGAAAAACAAATAAGACATGTCAGAAAAAAGTTAAGCATTGCAGAACTGTGCCATCGTCTTTCTCAGTTACATTCACATTGCGTTAATTATAAATCGCTGGCATATGTTTCTGTCCCAATGCCTTTGGTTCTAGCAAACCCCATCATTTGTCTAAGTAGTCATTCTGCTGCCTACTTGTTCAAGATATACATCTATTAAGAGTCTTCCCTCTCCCCCAAGTATAATTATATTACAACACAAAAGGCACACAGAATAAGGTCAGAGAGTTCTTAAAGAACATATTTACTTACTACAAAAAAAAAAAAAAATCCTTTTACTGGTGCGTAAAAGGACTGTAAAAATCCTTTTACCATTCTGTTTCGAGGAACAACGGAATAGGTAGCCCTGCAGGTAATGATGCATGTAAGGCTATTCATGCAGTACATCATGAAATCTCATTTACAGTAATCTTGCAAGAACACAGTAATACTGGAAATTACTTTTACGGTGAAAGAGATCAAAGTAGACTCAAATACTGTGTAGGAGTGTGCGGATTAGAGAATGGTAGCGAACACCATTGACCTAACGCAAAAATCAAAGCCTCTCTTTCAATTTGAGCAATTCAAGTGAAATGCACAGGTAAAACCAGCAGAATCTGCGCAGAATCAGTGTTGCCATCACTCCTTGCAGGAGGTGGTTTAGTCTTTTCTTATGACCTGCAACACTGCGAGACTACCTAACTTTTCCAGGCAGCCTATTTCCATGTTTCACGTTCCTTGCTATTGGAAAGTTATCCCTAATGTTTTCTTTACTGGAATTTAAGTTCATTACTAGTCCCATCAATTATGGATGCAGAGAACAGATTATTTCCTTCTGCATATATATTGAATAAATATGACACGTTTCTGACTTCTGGTAAAAATATAACTGAAAATTTTTTTTTCCATCAGTGGTTTGCGAAAGACATTCATAACGTTTTCTTCAATTTAACCTGTTTAGAGCAGGCAACAGATGAAATGGGCTGTAAATTATAAACAACAAAAGTAACTACTTGAACTTACTTGTAGCATTTTTCCCATCTCTGGTAACCCATTTTTTTAATAACATGAAGCTTTGCGCAATAAGAGAATTTGGGTTTTCTACTCGGATTTGATTTATTTCATCCACAGAAAAATTCAGTTCTCTTGCCAGTTCTATAAAGACAAAAAAAAGCAAGCAAGAAAAGAAAACAACAACAAAAACACCAAACAAAGCCCAAATCCCTCAATCATCCTGTCAGGCTTAAAAATATTATCTTTCTTCATCTCACACAGATGTCGACAAAACTACCTGACACAAACTTTACAGATAACGATGAACACGGCATTATATACTCATACGTTAATTTCCTAAGACAGACATAATTTTGAATTTCCGTCATCTCTGTGAGCTATTATCGTATTTATACCCAGTAAGCCACTTAAACATGGTGAAAAAAAGCTCCATGGAGACTACCTCATCACCGTTAATTTATAAAATCTGGTGTTTCTGGTGAGTGTTACTCCTTTGCGAGCTCGCTGTGCAGCTCAGCACCGGTGCTGTTGTCACCCACGCCCAGGGAGACTGGGCGTAGGTGACAACTGTAAGCCCATGAAGGGCCAGCTCTGCCTATCAGCATATAGAGGTCCAGCGGGGATATGGTTGGGCCACCCCACACATGGCACTGGCTTGCTGGGGCACTGCTGGGCTCCCTGCCATCTCCAGGGCTTTGGGGAAACTGCTGGCCAGATACAGAGGCAGCCCTGAGCGTGAGTAGAGAGATCCTCTCAAGTCCTTGGGTGAACGCCTTGAGAGGAGAGCCATTTTAGCCATTTTCCCTATTAATTTCTCTTTGATTTATTGCAAGACCATGGGATAATTCTTCACGGCTATTTCCTGTTAGGCATCTTTGCCCAGCAATGTGTTACATGGTTTGGGAGGCTGGGCTTACTGTGAATTCGTGAGAGTCTGATGCAGCCTTGCTGCGGCTTTTGGTAAAAAACTACCTGAAAATGTAATAGCAAAGACTAATTTCAATATCAAAGCAGAAAAGCTTACCTGTCCAGCTAAGTCCTAGGTGATCGGCTACAATTGCCATCCTTATATCTGTTCGTTCACATGGACTCTGTGGACCTGTGATTTACAATTTCTCAATTAAAAAGGTTTTGCACAGCAAACCACAATACTGGACAATAGTTTATTATAAATAATAGCTTTAATTTGACTAAGTTGCTGGTGCTTATACTGTTTACTAGAATGGTTGTGTGTCCTAATAACCTACAAAGCAAATTTTTTTCACAGCTTTTATATTTTCACCTGTGTAAAGCCAAATGTCAAACTACATGATGTCGTGTAATGAAACCAAACATGCTGACAATCTAGCTGTTAGACTGTACACAAGTTGTTCGATTACTGGTGGAAACCACCAAGACCAGATTATAATCTATTTTCTCTACTTTGACAGAATAAATTTGCTGTCACAAAAGAAATCTTTCAATTTCTGAGTTACATCAATTTTTTAGTTACATGAATGTCTTCGGCATGCTTCACTAGCTTTCTACAGTACAGGATTTGTTTAAAGGAAGAAAGAAGAGTATAAGACAGCACATACAGATGACAATGACAGAATGAAAACTACAGTTAAGTCACTCCACAGGCAATCACAACAGTTCATGCACTAGGATCAACAAGTTGAAAGTTTTACAAACTAGGCTTGATCTCCACGAGGTGAGCCATGAGAGCTCCAGAAACCTGACTGCCTTCATTCTCACCAGTCCTCTTACTCCTCCTCCTCTCACTGTCGGCCTTTTCAATCTTTGATTTTATAGATGCTGCCTCTGTTCTCATGTCTCTAGCAGACTTCGATGTAATGGAAGGCTGGTAAACTTGAGTAGCTTCTGATAAGGATGTGTTCCTTGATGTACTGTCTTCTTCATCATCAGAGACCTCTGACTGCATCTTTTTCTCTTCATCAGATAGACGATCCACAAGCTTTAATGTCTCACCACTAATTCCCTTAAAATATTCAATAGAATGTTTACATACCTCCCTAAGCTGATTTTTCCTTACTTTAACTGTTGTCATGGTGACGGAGGTAGATCTTACCTTTACTGGTAATTTAGAAGGAGGCTGTTTTGGTTTTTCTTTCTCTACCTGCTCTTGTTTTGGCAGGGCTGGAGTTCTTCTAGCTAGATTACTCCTATGTGTGTTTTTTACAGGAATCCTAGACCTTGCTTCTAGACAGGGAGAAGCATTATTTTGTTTTGCTTTGTCAGGCTTACTAGCCCCTCTCACTTTACTCCCTGTATTGCTCTGGAGATTATTTTGTGAAAAGACTTCTTTTACTGAGCTGGCCTTTACAGGAAGCTTTGATTTTCCTCTAGCCCCTACCAAGTCTGTTGACTTTTGCTGCTCTCCATGTGGCTTTTGCTTATCTCTTACTCTGTGTCCTTGTGTTGTCCCTGTACCTTTTCCTGAAGTGCTTTTCGCTTGATTAGCTTTCTGGAGGGAACATTTCGGTTCCAAATGTTCTTTTAGCACTACATTACAGGTAATATCATCTGTAGGGACAGCAGATGAATCCAAATTGTTGTTGTTATTAAAATTATCTTTTGGAAAATCAGTGTTTTCTGTTTGCCTACAGCTTGTCTGGCTAGAAGCTGAACTCGCAATCACTGCTACAGTTTCATTTTCTAATCCCTGACCACTTGACATCACAGCTTCTATCTTATCTGTCACTTCGCCAGGGCCATCTTTCTTCAGAGTCATGGTGGAAGCAGAAATTCCCATTTTAATTGGTGTGCGCAATTTGGGATCAACTTTAGAAGCGTTTACCGCTGCCGATGCTTTTTCCAGTGAGTTACTACCAAGTGTTTGCTCCATGCAATCTCCACTGGCCTGGATGATGGGCTTATGTTCAACTGCTGTTGTTTCTACTGGTCTCTCTAGGTTTGTTTCTACAGTGTTGTCCCCTGCCTGTGGCTGTGTGATGGCAGTGACTGTACTTTTATCCCCTTCCCCCTTGTCCCCTGACTTCCCTTCAGAAGTATGCTCACCAATCTGAAAAAATTGGAGTCTTTCTTCAACAAAATCCCTCTTGCTCATGTCAATTGCACCACTGCGAGTCATCTCAAACATCTTCCCTTCATGAAATGGGAAGGGGTTGGGCTCGCTAGTTGGCGTACTTTCATCTGTTGGAGTTCTGGCTGGAGTTGTATCGGGTGTTGTTGCTTGAGATCTGTCTTCCACTGCCAGACCAAACGGCTTAGCCTCATCATCCCTTGATTTAGTCTCAAACACTTCATCGTCACCTCGGTTATTGGACCATGGATCAAAATCTAGACTCTTGGTGGCCACCGTTTTGAAAGGTGTTGCAAATTCTTCATCTACTTTGTAACTGAAATACGTATCAGGAAATACAGTCCTGTCAGGGTGTCTGCCTTCCAAAGTGAAAAACTGTGCCCCTGACTTCTGTTCACTCTTATCTCCGGCTTTTTCAGAAGCTGGACCCTTCGAAGGTGCCTTGTCTTCTTCAGGGCCTACCTTGCCTTCCTCCTCAATGACTTCCAGCTTACTCTGGCTAAAGCAGCGATCAGTCTGCTTTAGAATGCCTTCTGTAGTCCATATGTCCTTTTTGGTTTCAACTGCCGGACCTGCAAGTTTAGAATCACTCTCAGTTAAACCATCATCTTCATCTTGCAAATCATAACCGTCAAGAGAGTCAATCTCTGTCGCATCGGTATCATGGGAAAATTCTGCAGTGGTTGCTATGGAACACTCTGTGACAGACTGGTCATTGTTATTCCCATTTTGCACTACATCGTTCTGGGGTGAATCAAGCCCAATGTCAAACTCATTAGGTTTCCCAGAAGTGGGATGTCCTAACTCTTTCTGTTTCTCAATCTTTTCAGGGGCTCTGGGTTTTGAGGTTTCTTTCTGCTCATCTTCCAGTTCTTTCAGTTTGAACGTATACTTTTTAAGTGGAACAGGTTGATAGAGAGATTCATCATCACTGGAGTCACTGACATCTGCTCCCGGTGGCACAGGAGACGGCGGCTGTACTCTTATGACAGGTTCAGCCAGTTGGCATTTGTCATGTTCATCTTGCAGGTTCACTTCTGTCATCTCCATTTCACTCTCAGTGGAATAATGAGGCTTCTTTTCTGACTCGCCTTGATCTGCATCCAGTGGTGGAGGAGGAGGGAATTCAATGTAGGCAACTCTGTTACTTTTGGGTCTTTTATTAGAGTCCTTATTTATATGATTAGGTAATGCTTTGTCAATCTGTGGTTCCTCAACCTCTGCCTGTTTTACAGATGTTGACTTAGCCTCTGCTTCCTCCTCTGATTCCTCAGATACCTCAGGTATAGGACTGGGCTTGCCTGGGATATAAGCTATTAGTGAGTCGGGTGTTTTAGATGTAAACTCGTAACTCACTTCCTCTGAACTCGGTGTTTCTGGTGTTAAAGGGCTTTTACCAGAGCTGTCTATAAAGGACACTTGTTCTAGTGTGTCATCTTCTGGACTACCTTGTGGAGAAGGAGGTTGTTTTTGCTGTCTAGCTGTGTAAAATGTCCCCCTTGTTTCTTGTACTGTCTTACTCTCCTGACTGACAATTTTTTTAATATTTCCTTGTTGCACCTCCTTCTCATATTGCTTTCCTACTTGAACAAAACTGACATAAACAGGTAAGGTCTTAATTTCTTTTACTCCCTCAGTGCTTACTAGTGGTGCAACTTTATCCAAGTAATCACTGGCACCTGAGTCAACTAACTCACTCAAAGGAAATTCCTTTCCTGGACTACATTCTAAAGAATCTGGTGATTTGCTAGGGGATATCTCCATTTCCTCAACAGGAGGACTTAGACCTATCGAGCTCTGCTGCTTGGTAACTTTTCTGATTTCTGAATGCTTTATTTTTTCATCTTCCACATAATCAATCTGCCTCTCAACTTGCTCCTTAATCACAGCTGACTGAGATACTTTAGCTGAAAGTTCATAGACACCATCAAGCGTGGTTCTCTTCTCCTCAACAATTCTGACTGGAATATGGGACACAGCAATTTCTTCTTTCCTTTTGGATATTTTATCAGCCACTTCACCATTACGTTCCCCCTCCCTGACAACAAATTCTCTGTATAAAACCCTTTTCGAGGGAGATTTTACAGTCAGTTCCTTCACTTCTTCTGAATTAATTCCATTTGCTGCCAGTTTGTGCTCTGTCACAGTGATAAATTCACTTTTTTTGTCAATTTTAGCTTCAGCATGATCAACATGGTTTTCTTTTACTGTATCTGGAACCAGCACATGTGAAAGTTTTTCTTTTTGTGTTTTATGATTAGAAGTTCCAGGACTTTCCCACGTCCTATAGATTTTTTTGTCCCAGTGTCCCTTCGTTGTTGAGTCTGAGCCATATGCCAGGTCTTTTGCCTGCGGTTCTGAAAAGTATTCTGGCACGCCTTTACTCATCTCAGTTCTTTGTTTTTGTGTGTCTGAAGCACGGAAGTCTTCGATAGCTTTCCCTTTACCTGGAACAAAATCTTCCTGTATTTTCACCTCTTTCTGTAAAGCTGTGCTCCCATCAACGACCTCTACTTGCTTTGCGTGTTTCTCTCTGGAATAAAACTGATACACTGGTAACTTACTTTCTTGCAACTTCTTTACTGGAATTTTGGACTGACCATCCAGCTTTTTTTCTTCTTGAGTTATGTCCTTACTCCTTGGACTTATACTTTGTTCAAATTTAAGCCTAATGGAACTGAGCTTTGATTGCTTCAGCTGAAATCCAGTCTGTGAAACCTCAGGTACTCCAGTCTGCTGTGCACTTCCTTTGTGTTCCATAGTCTGGTTAGAGTCCTCTTCAGGTTGCACAAATATCCTTTTTTCAGGACTGCTGGGCAAACTGGACGCTTTTCTTTCATCCACCTTGGGAAAGCATTTCCCATCATGTGCATACTGCTTCACCTTACTCCATTCATCACCAGACGATGGTAATTCAGAGAGCAGAACTTTCTCAGGGCTGCTGCTGGCAGAGCTCTGGCTAGAATGTATTTCTTTGCCATTTTTTTTATGCTGCTTTTTCTCCGGAGACTGTAGCTCATCATTCAACTTCTCTGTTTTATCCCGAAAAAACTGTGATACTTCAGTCAGTTTTTCTTCTGCCTCTTTAACAGTCCTGTCCACCCTGTCTTCATATATCAACTTTTCTCTACCTCTGTCTAATCTGTCCTCAGTAAAGCGCATCCACATCGCATGTTTTGGACTACTAACATCTCCAGTGTAGTGTAACACTGCCACTTTATCATAATGATCATCTTTGGACATTTTACCTACACCATTTTCAGATACATCTTTATAGATTTTGGAGAGAATCTCTTTTTTGGGGACAGTAGCTACTTTTTCTCTGCATCGTTTATCGGACCCCTGTAACTCTGCACTAAGGGGTAGAGCATGGTCAGTAACTGACTCCTCAGTATCAGAATGAGACACATCTAGCTTTTCTGAAAGAAGCATTTTCTCAGCAAACCTGTAAGACTCCCCTCTTAGTTCTGACAACTCATCATCATGGTATTCTATTGAGTGCTGACTCAAAAGCTTCAGTGTTTTGTAAGAGTCATCAGACATGAGTTGAGCAGAACTAGGGCGACTGTCTTCTTCCTGGGACACAGGAGTGTTAACTCTAGAGGATTCCAGATAAGAAGGAAGTGACTCTTCCGCCGTGAGCTCCTCTTCTTCTTGCTGACCTTGTTCGTCTGAACAAGGAAAAGCATCATGTTTTTCCAACTCTTTAAAGTTAATATCTCCCCGAGGTAAGTCTTTCTGATATACATACATTTCTTTTTCTGGATGCTTTTTTGTTTCTCTAATAATGACTTCAGTAGGTTCAGCCTGATTACCTTTTTCAATATGGACCTCTATTATTCGCTCCAGTTTGGGTTTCATTTTGCTGTCCTTCTCTGCATGTTGTGGTGAAGTTTCAGCAGACTTGCTAACATCGGATGTTACTGATGATTTATGTTCAAACAGACCTGCCAGTTCTTTGGAAGGGTCACGCCCAGACTGAAAGGCTTTCATTATGTCATGAACAGACATTGTTTCCTCAATTCTTTCAGACGTGCTTTCAGTGCATGGAGGTTTATGATAAACCATCCTAGTTGTGGTAGTGATATGAGTTTCTTCTTTTACTCGGACACCTTTGCTAAGGACACACTTATGGTCATCATCTTCGCTGCTGCCGGCTTTCATTTGAAAAGCTTTAACCTTCTCTTTAATAGATCCAGCAGGCTTTTGCTCCAGCTCCATAAATGTAGGGGTAGGTTTTGAGGCCGGTAGCTCCTCCGCTTTCTGCTCTGGAATATCTTCAGACGATGGTTCGTAGCTGCGGATAACATGAACTACTTCAGTTCTTGTTTCTGTAATGACGGGAGGGATGGGTACATCATGGAAAAGTGGTTTTGGCCCTGTGCTTTCAGCACTTTGTGGGGCAGAAGGTGTCTTTTCACTCCTGGTTTCAAAGCCACTGTCAGATAAGGGACTTTTATCTTGATCGTGCTGAGAAAAGTCATCTGGAGACTCTAAAATAGTATCTGTTCCAAAAAAGGAATCTGCAATTTTACATAACTCCTTTTCTGATGTTGAAGGCCTCATGGAGGCTGGAGGCATTTTAAGTTTATGTTCCTGCAAAGCAATAGCTGGTTTTAAAATACGTTTTTGTCTCTCTTCACCTTCTTTTTTCCCCTCTTCAAACTTGTACTTTATGTTTGTTAATGAACTGCTACCGATATCATTTGCTAAGTAATCAATAACTTTTGACAAGCTATAATCCTTTTCCGACATGGTTTTAGTTTTAATTTGGACCTTCTCTGGAACAGATATAGGAGGGCTTGTCAAAGCTTGCTGTCTCGCTTCATCAATCTCCTCTGTACTGAACTCTACCCAGTCATCCTCAGACAGGTGTCCTTGATCACTTTTGGATACTTTAGCCGACCCTTTACTTTCTAAACACACATCTTTTTTCAGAATCTCACTAACTTTCACTAAGTCCTCTTTTACTTTCTCAACAATTTTAAAGGGCTCTTCATCATCAATTCTACCCTCTTTTGGTATCTCAGGTTGGAACGGTTTGTCCTCTGCGACATCTGTCTGCAATATTGCAGTCATTCTTATCAGATCCTCTTTCATTTCAGCAACATCTTTCAGTATCTCCTGACTGGAGGATAAAGAAGATGGTGTGGACAATTTGAGAGCAGAAGGTGCTAAAAACAAGGATGATTTTATCGGAGATGAAGTTCGATTAAAGGGAGGCTGCGTGCGTGCCTCTGTAGTCAATGTTTTAATAGGTGACAGTAACGCAGCAGCTGATTTTGTAAGTGAAGACGACTCTGGGAGCTTCTTCAATGCTGGTTCAGACAAAACATTAACTACAGAATATACGGGCACTGTTATTGTTGATGAAGTTACTGATGAGGTAGTTGCAGATATTGACCCAAGGGCTGTGTACAAAGCACCTGCAGGAGGAGTTCTCATCGACTGGAAAGCTGATGGTGCTGACGACACAAATGACCTGAGTGGAGAAAATGACATTGTTGTAGCTGTTGAAAACACTCTCTCAGCCGTGTCAGCAACTGCATTAGCAGCACAACTTGCAGAATGCGCAGCTGCAGCGATCTTGTCTTGAAAAACAGCTGCAGCTTTGGATCCATTTATTAGGCTGGCAGAAGATGGGTATTTCAGAGGTGACACAGATCCATTAAGCAATGGTACATCTGTGTGCCCAGCTACATGTTTTGCTGGCGACGAGAGAGACGAGGCCATCATGACTTTAGAAGATGAAACAGCATCAACTGCCGACTTAGCAGGTGACACCACTGACTTTAGAGGGGACGATAAAAGTGAAGATGCTGATGTGATGACTGATTTAAGTGGCAAACTTGAAGAGTACATGTTAATGTTGGATTTGGGGGATGCTGGAGGCGTCATGGTTATGGATGATCTCTCCAAGAGAGATCCTGCTGTAGTCACTGGAGATGTCCGAGAGGGGAATGTGGTAGTGGATGCCAGCCCTTTTAGACTAGCAGCTTCTGTGACTGCGGGGGCTCTGACAAAAGAGCCTGAAGTAACCTGTATATTGTATGGAGGCTGCGATACCACAGTTTTTATTGGTGAAGAGATTGTCCGAAATGATCTAATCGGAGATGCTACATCACTAACAGATTTAACTGAAGATGTGGTAGAAGCTCCTAATGTGGATTTGATTGGAGAAGCAGAAGAAACAGACCATATTGATTTTAATGGGGAAGCTGTAGGAGTGTTAGAGGAAGAGCTGGATAAGGAAGTGAAGCCTGATTTGGTTTGCCCAGGCACTGTAATTGGAGCTGTTGTCCATGACTGATATGGCCGTGTTGAAAAGAATGGCTTGTATGAGTAAGTAGCAGGTAGGGATCTTGTTGCTCCTGCACTCCGTTCAACTGTTTCTTAAATTGTTAAATTAAAATCAAACATAAAAATCAACAAAAATGATTGAAAAACAGAGAGACCAGAGAAGAAAATTGGTCAGTAAACGTTGTAATATTACAAAAAGCAAGTACAATTGTTTGCATGAGTTCGGATGAAGGAGGCAAAAGAAGATTTAAAAAAGGAAAGAAAAAAAATAGGAATGAGCCATATACTGATGACGGGTCCAAATCAAAAAGCAACATGAAATGAAAGACAGAAAGCACATAGCAACCAAATCTGCAAACAATGAAGAACAGAAAACACAAAGAAGGAATCCATAAGGTAAAAATAAAGCCACATCAAAATTTCTTCTCTTACTTCCTATTGACTTTCTGATGTGCTACTTCTGAAATATTCGTATCAGTTCTATTTTGCCTGTTTAGGTATGTCTCTGCTTTGCACAACTATTAGAATTATCCTTTTAATAATTTCTGTTGTTGTTGTTCTATTCAGATATTGAACCTATACAAAATATAAACTTGTGTAAAATGACATTATATAGCTAAAATCTTTTTTTTAAACCACTCAGAACTATTTCATGCAGAACCCAAAATTCCTTTAAGTGACAGGCAATTGATGTGCAAACTGTGAAGCAACTGGAATCAATTCAAGTCTATATCTCCCATGCACAATTCGGATATGCTTCACACTCACAAAGCCAATAAGAGCAAGAGCTTTTCTGAGTCAATATTTTTAAAAAAAATAATAAAAAGAAAGAAAGAAAAGGAACTTTTGCATTTGTTTCTCATGCGATATTCCTTTTGTTTGGTAAAAACTAAAGTAAAACCGTACATGAAATGATTTTAAGAAGCATATGTCATACATGAAATATGGAAAGTATGGTATATGATAAACGTGAGCAAGCAAAGCAACTGAATCAGGTTTTATTCATGCACAATATATCATGTCAAAACGAGCACAGAGATTAATACATTTTGTATGCCGTATTAAGCACAAATACGTAAACCTTACAAAATCATTTTACAAGAGGCCATTAAAAGAAGAGTACACTTTTTCTACAAGATGTAGTGTCTTGGTACCTTTTGAGGAGATTTCTTGTATCAGCTCAAAGACAGACCTGTTCAACTTTACATTTCTCAAAAGGTAACATTAGAGAAGCAGTCAAAGAACAATAGATTACGCAAAAACTTCCTGGCAAGGACAAACCTGTTAACTGTTATCATCCCCCAGAACACTCAGCTTATTCTTAGGCATTTTGAACAAAATCATCATCAACCACATTTTGCATCACAGGAGGTACTCATGCCAGAAGACAGTATTTCTGGGAATCCCATTACAGCATACATATCCTCTGATACAGCAATAACATTCAGAGAGTTGACATTGAAAGTAACTTAGAGGGCTTTTTTTTCTTTAAAGTTGGAGTTAGAAATGGAGCTAAAATATCCAAACAACTCATTCAACGTACCTTTCCCTGAAGTTACACTAGTAATTTGTCAAACCTGCTTGATCTGTCTTATAGACAAGACAGTAACTTACAGTGAAAGAAGCTTAACAAGGCTAATACCAAACTGTTAAACTTAAAGCACACACAGTCTTATAGAATAGTGAATATTCAGTACACCACAGGTCCACATCCTGCAAGGAGAAATGTGCTGGTCCTATAGAAGCCAATTGAAGCCCAGAAGGCGATGTGGATGGCTGGTGATATTGCAGTATGAAAACTTTTAGGTTGAAGAGAGCTTGAATACTAGGCCTGACTGGCACAGCCTATGTCAAGAAACATCCATTTTTCCTTGCAATTTTATTTTTAAGTGCAAACATGCTTCTTTTTTCCTCCAAAGAAGAAAACATAGTGTACTTCATTAAATGAGCTAGACTTTATTATGAAGATTAATTAGCAGCAGCTGCTAACATTCACCAAAAGTTCATACAGTCCCAAGTCCAAGAAACAAACCCCAAAATCATTCTGAAAAGAACTAACAACAAAATAACTCATTCAGCAGTTTGTGTTTGGAAACGTCTTTACAGGGACCCCACTGCGCTGTGATGAGCCAGTCTATCACAACTGGCTAGCGAGGCAATCAAACCAACAGGCTCCCCTCTTAACTGCTCTTTCTCCTGTTAAATCACGGATTCAGACATGTTTAAGATGCTTTTTCTGTGCTCCTTATTGCAGTTGAGAAGAACAACTGGTACAAAGAAAATTGAGTAATTTACCAGTGTGTGCAGCTATGACATAAGTCAAACAGCAGGGAACTGGGCAATTTTACTATTTTGAAATAGCAAAGAAATCCCCACAGCCATGCAAGACTTCAGAGTGGGATAATATTCTAAAGAGTGGTTTTATATAACAGCCCTTTTTGGCTACTGGACGCTCTTGGCCTTAACAGTTTCCATCACTCTGCATCCAAGATTTTATTAGAAAACAGATGTTAGTTACTACCTTCTATGCACCAAAATACACTTCCTTGCTTGCAGCTGGTAATTGAAAGCACTGAGTGAACCCATACAAGTGGCCCCTGCTCAGCCTTGCTCCTTTTCAGCTGCAAGCAAATCTCCAGGACTGAGCAGGTTTAACCCACTGCAGCACTCCTATTCTGTGGGGACCTCACTGCTGGGAAGAGCCAAGGGGCACTTTGGTCCCTTTCCCTGAGCGGGGGTAAGGACAAGGAGGCAGGGGAGCATCCCATCTGCCTTGCTCTCTTCTGCACCGGCACTGGCAGGGGTGCAGAGGAAAAAAATCTGTATGTGTGCACGTGTGTGTACGAGCTTGTGTGAGTAAAAAGAACAAGCCCTGCTGCTACCAAAACTGTGGGAGCTGTGCCATCAAATTCACCGGAAATAGGTAGAGATTCATCACTCTCATCCAGTCACTGGAGCAAACAGTCTGCGGTGTAAAGCAGCCACAGCAGCAGTCCTGGCTCTGCGTTGGGTAGTGTGTGCTCTCTGGAAGAGCTGCACCTCAAAGATCACATCGTCTCCTCGCACCAGCATGGTGCAGGTGGTAGAGGCAGTTGCTGACTACATGTTACGTGTGCAGAGGAGGCGGTGCTCAGGCTGACGGCCAAACTACTATCCACAATCTTTCCTGGCAAACACAATCATTTTTGCATAGCCTTCTTGGGTAGCTCACAGCCTTAAGTAGTAACTATTGCCAAAAGGGATAGAATAGTTAAAGAATGGTCAAGAACTTCTGCTGTGTTAACCCATCTTTTTTTTGAGTACAGCTCAAGTGGGTTTAGGTTTTTTCCCCTCCAACTTTTTGCAAATGAGACTTAATGGGCCTTTGATGAATAAATAAGACTACTCTTTTTTTTTTTTTTTTTTTCCCCCCAGTGAGGCTTGAAATACTAATTGTAAGCAACATACACAGTCATCAAACTCCTTTCAAGCAACTTCCTTTTCCCTCTCTCTCAGGTCCCATAAAGTCTTTGACGATACCTTAACAGTCCGTCAAGATGTCTCAGCAGATCTGATAGCTTCTTCAGATGTTATATGCTTGAAGTCTTCTTCCAGGCCTGACAAGCGTAATATATTCTGGAGCACATCTGATCCAAAGAAGCCACAGATCTTATAGGATAATTAAACAGCAGCCATCCAGTGGGAACTCCCAATACCCGATGAAGTTTGTCTATAGATTTTATGGAATTATATCAAAGGGTCTGCTGCAGGGTAGCAACTGAGAAGTCATGAGGGAAAAAAAAAGGCAAGAAAAAGCCTGGGAATGGTGAACAATAGCAGTCAACCTCGGCCAAGAGAGGTGAGGGAAGAGAAGCTAAGCCAAATACATTATTGTATTTAACAGGGAAGGAAAGGAATGCCACAGGTCTGGTCAAGGGGAACATAAGTTTAAGAGGAAGCAATGTGTGGTGCCAGGGAATAAAAAGCATCTGCAGGGAACAGAGGAAAAAGGGAAGGGGAGGAGAAAGAAGAGGGAAAATATAAAATATGAGAGAGTCCATTTTGGCTAAGCATCTAAACATTTAAGTGCTTATCTGAATGGCATTCTCCAGCCTTGCTGAACTTTTGCATAACATTCCCTTCTACAGCAGCTTTCTCTAATCTTTCAAAGGGAAAAGGAACAGACTCTTTTTGAAAGCAATTTGCAATCCTCCTACTCTGGAGCTACATGGCATTTTAAAAAATCATTATATTTTTACTTAACTAAAACATGTCATTTGCCAGTCAGGATTCTTCAAGCTCTCACAACACAAGAGTTCACAGACCATCCAAGAGTTTTGTTTTAGAAAGGTGTTTTTTTTTCTTTTTTTCTTTTTTTTCCCAGAGTGACACCAAATACAACGTTTATAGAAAAAATGTCTCTTCTTATGAAAAATCATGTATATATGGTTTAGTATGTTGGTAAGAGCAACTCACTCATTCCAGGCTCAGTCAGATAGCTGTAGCGCTTACGTAAAGCAAGGGAGACAAAGTTCTGGCGCCGGTCAGCTTTCTCCGTCTGCAATAAAACATAATACTGTTTAGTGCCTTTAGTATCGCTGTCCCCCATTTGAACAGAACAATCATCAAACCTCAGCATGATGGGCCACATTTCACTGTACACATCCCCACAAGGGAGAATGGATGTTTCCGTTCAGCTTCAGGAAGGCATGCTGAAGCCAAATTTGGGCAAGCAGGCAGGGAATGGACAAAGCCGGTCTCCATTCCTGCCTGCCATGTAATGAGTGTCAGGCACTGTAGAGCAGGGAGCGTGGCTATTGGAGGTGGCAGAAACCTGCTGTGAATGACTACGCTTCTGGAGCAAGCGGGGAACGGACTGCAACCCTAAGAGATGACCCCATGGGTTCATTCCTGCTCACAATGTCTCTGCTTATGAGGTAGAAGAGCTTAGATAGCAGACATAGCTCATGACCCTGCCTTAAAGTATCTCAATACCATATTATCCCATTATCACTTAATAAACTGCTTCACACTACTAGAAATGGTATGATATTATTCATTCTCTGTAAAATAAACCACCTTTGGCTAGAAACAGGAGATCAACACAAAAGACTACAGATACAGACATAAAACATTCATAAGAGTACAACTTAGACCGATCAAATATTACTCCCCAAATTAATTTGTCCTGAAAGCACATACACCACAATGTACACTGGCTTTAAAGTGAATACATTAAGGACAAAAAAGGCATGGGAGGGGATTTTTTTAATAGGCACAAAACGCAAAGATGCAGATTAGAAAGCAAACCACTATTGTTAACTAATAAATTACATAAGTTGCTGCATTCAGTGGCATAGCTGCTAGTGTGATGTCTTAAATATTAAAAGTCCTTCAGAGATCAGCTCGCTTGATTATGTGGCTAAAAATATGGTTTGTTTAGAAAGAAAACTATTGTTATAGCCATATAATAGCTTACTGGGAACAAATCCTGTGGAGACAAAATTATGTGGTTGCTATTATTATTTTTTAACATGTAAGGAATGTTTTGGTTTGGGTTTTTTAAATTATTTTAATCAGCAGGTGGCTATTGCTATTTATTTGCCACCAGGAAGAGAAGAAAATTTTGCTACTAGGTAAATGGGATACATCTATGTAGTTTCTTTTATAAGGTGATCTCATTTATTACTACCTCTAATGAGTAAACCCCACTCAATTTCCTGACAATCTAATGTTGCAGTTTCCAGCAAACAGTGGATTTTTAAGCTGCAAATATCTGAGGTTTATTTGAAAATAGATTTGTACACAATATTTAGAAATTGCTCTTGGCTATTTTGCTTTTTCAGAAGAATATAGTTTATTTTCAGGAGTGAAATATTATAGGCCACTATTGTGGCCTCAACAATACTTCTTTCCTTCTCAGAAATATAAGTTACCAAAGCATTGGCAGTATTACTCCAAAAGGTAAAATCATATGCACTAAACTCTTCTTGATTTTGCCAAAAATGGACTTGGTCTGAATTTTACAATTCATATCCTTTTTCAGAAGGAAATGAATTAAATTTTAGACTGCTATTATTCAATGCTCGGTTTAATTTCATTATATACAATCATGTTTTTTCCACATTTGTGTACTTCTACTGTTTTGCAACGGACTATCAGATGTTGAGGATATGGTTATTCTGTAGCTATCATTTCAATGCCATAGTTAAAAATAGTTGTTTGGTTTTTTCTATAACATATTACTTTTCTTCACTAAATCTGAAGGAAATAAAAACAGAAGACAGTGTTTATATTACCTCATCATCTTGATCTGACTCTGTTTCCTTTTGGTCCCAAGATGCATTGCAGAGACAAGGAATATTATAATGGACAGCAGGGAAAAGAATATCAGGATATGAAAAGGACCAAATTGGGAGCACAAAATGCAAGCTGATTTATAAGGCAAAGCAAATCCAAAATGTCAACACAAAATTAAAAAAAAAAATCTCACATCCAATGCAAATCAACACGTGACATTACTGAAAGCATAAACCTATGACTTGCAGGCTGAAGCATGAGCTGTAAACAGAATCATAAAAATTATAGGAACTTGACACCACAGTAACAAGAGACTTTAAAAGCGTTCTACATACAGGAAACCAATAAAACAAATTTAAAAAGCTTTTATCATATTCCAAAGCATTCTCATTACTGGCATCATTTCACAGGGTTTCTTTATCACTGGGGGGGGGAGGGGGGACAAAAACTAAAGGAGCAAAAATAAAACCAAACCAACACTAAGGAAAATGTTTACTTTTCCTAACAAATACCTTTTTGTGTGCTGGCAGAGTGATATTCAAGTTGCAAACAGCTGTTTGTGGCAGTCCTTTCGTAGTCTTTGGTTCTTTCAAAAACGATAGTCGACCACAAGGTTCCTGACTGGTGTCTCTTACCTAGAAAAGAAATTTTAGCACAACGTAGTCATATGTGGTAATTCAGATACCTAAAGGAGGTTTCTGGAGAGTTTCTTTTCACAAGAAGCTATCAAATGGGTAAAGACCAATGTTACTGAGCTGGAGCTCAGCCTGAGGTGCTGAAGGAAAAAAGGTGTTACCACGAAAAAGTTAGATCAGCCTGGAGCTCTCTGATGGTAAATCCATGCAAGACAAGATGTTGAGTGAGTCCAACCAGACAGTTTCATACTGGAATATTACTGAGAGATATTTTCTGCTCACCTTCATTTTTTTTCTGCCATGTTTTGCACTTGTGCTCACCAAAATGCTTAAAAACTTCTTTTGCATGGCAGCTACGATAAGGCTAAGGAAAGTGAGTGTCCATTCATGGTAATTTAGAGATGAACAGTCTGCGCACACTTTTTGGAGGCTATTCTGCTGTACGGTATGTTATTGAATGCATCTCCTTTGCTTAGTCCCTGGGAAATAGTGATCTACTGGTAATATTCTGGAGGTCTAACTTGAGATATGGTTTTAATAAAAGGCTGCAAATCCATATCACGGGTATTCTGGTCCCAGCTCTGCTAGCAGCTCTTTTGTGGCTTCATGCAAAGCACCCTCTCCATGTTACGTATTAAACAATGACACTTAAATCCTCAGGGCAAGTTAGTCCTATCGGGCTGAAAAACTGTTATCACTTGGGGGGGGAATATCAGCAGAATCATTTGGCTTGTTTTGCTTTTACCTTGATAGAGAATGGCAGTCTATTTTCTTTGAAAGCATAAAAATTAAAAACAAGCTGCTGTCCTCCTTTAGTCAAAGGGGCCAGATTTCCATAGCAATCAACGTAAATAGGTTTTCCTTCCAGAACCTATCAAAGCAATAAATAAAAGTCAGTAAAACCTCTTTTCATAGTAGATCCATGCACATAAGTATATCATGATTTCCCCCATCACAGTTCCTGAGTTTAGCACAAGTCCCCAGTCAGATTAAATTCAACGACAAATTAGAAAATCACTGTGCATTATGGCAAGGTATGACAAGTGCAGGCAGTTTGGGAAACCATGAGCTACATGAGTGGCTTTTCTGGAGTAAGAATGCATAGATTTCCTTCAAGAAACAGTGTGTCGGTGACTATGTATTCACCACAAACCAGCCTTACTCATGACTATGTGTCTGCTGGGCCAATGAGAAGGAATTCCAGGTCAGCCGTCTGCAAAGCCCAACCAGGGCTACTTGACAGCAGCGCGTGCAAAACCCACCGCAGACAGGCCTGGGGCATCCATTTGGAGACAAGTCCTCATGCTCCCCCTGCCTTGTCCGTTTTTGGCTTCCTCTCAAGAAATTTTGTGACACAGCCTTGCTGTGAACCTTTATTTAACCGGGCTTATAGTGGCTTTTGCAGGACCTGTTGCCACTTGGAAAACACATTGTCCATTTACAAGGAGGAAGCTGGCTGTTAGTAAGAAATATACCTCAATGTCTTTGCTTCTTGCAACTTCTTCAAAGTTCTCTTGTTGCTCCAAAGTTTTGTCCACTTTGTCATCAGTCATGCAGAAGCAACGCAAATTGGATTCCACAGGGTCATTCATTTTGGCAAATATCACAAACTTTGCCATATAAGGAACGCATATTAATTCTCTATAAAGCTGTGTTGCCAGCCCAACAGTCTCTAGTACTTGATGGCAGTCTGCGAGCCAAAATCTGAGTGGGAAAAAGCAAACCATTAAATCAACATTTCATTATGCTCAAACATTGGTTAAGCCTTTAAAGAGAAACTATGTCCTGTGATCCTTGGCCATTTCGCATGCATACTGTCCTTGCAGATTTCCCAAAGCTGTAATTTTCCTTCTATTTTCAGTGGAGCATTAACCATCCAAAAATGGGAATACCTGGCAATGAAATGTTGATATACTTATTTGACCTTCTCACACTGGTATCTCATAAAACTGTCTATTTTAAGCCTCATTTGAAGCCAAAGTGGGGAAATTGTATTTCTTGTGACCACACACCATGTATATTGTAATGTGCTGATGCTTCACTGTGCATTTGATTTGCTAAAACAACCTCCTTTATAACACATACATACAGCAAAATCATATCTCACATATAGGTTGAAACCGAATATGCCCATAGTGAAGTTTCCCAGAGAGATAGATGTTGTACTGTTATTTTCTCATCTTACGATTAAGAGTTTGATGACAATTTTGATACAAGTTATAAATATTTTAATTTGTAGTTTGTATGAGTCTTTTCCACAATATTTCAGCCCTGATCTATTTGGTTCTTTCAGCAATTCTCTCTTTTTGTAAAGCTTTTTATAGGTGCAAATGTTATGTACTGAATGATAAACTCTTTACCTGGCATACCATGAATTTTCTCCACTAGAATGCATGATTTGTACAGATCCTATTGAATGCCTCCAATCAGCACTAAGTCCACTAAGTCCATCAAAATTCATTTCAAACCATGATTTTTTGGCAAATGATATTTTTGTGAGAGTAATTTTACGTAATGTTCGACTAAAAAGCCCACAGCCAGAAACTGAATGTCTTTAACTTTTAAAACAAGTATGTTTTTATGAATCCCCCCCCCCCTTTTTTTTTTTGAATGAACATTTTAAACTTTCCCTTTCTGTTGCTGTTTGCAGAAAAACAAACCCCTGTGCAGCACCGCAGCCTTTAAAGAAACAGCATGTGTGACTGCCCGGAGACATCACCACAGCAGAAAAGGCCAGAACAAAGCTTCATGTGCAACCCTGGATGTGTGGGATGCTGATACATAGTGACAAAGAAGCAGCTGGTCCATTACCGCTTCATCAGTCTTGCAAAAGACTTACAGAAAGCCAAAAAACAACCCCACAACTATGCACTTCGTTAATCACGGGAAACTACTCCCTAGGTGCGTTTGGCAAGCTCTGGTACCATACCTGGCCGAAACATTGGTTGTGAATGAGACACAGTCATTTGAAAACGTCAGCGGAGTGGTGCCTGTGATATCCTCCCACTGCGCAGGTGAAGTGCCTCCTACATAAATATAAACCGTGGAGATTTTCTTTCAAACACCACGTATATACAGACTACATAAGAATATCTCTATCTTAAGTTATTTTGCTTCACATGTAAAAAGAGAACCAAGACATGGAACCTAGAATGTTCTCCAACAGCTGAGCTACGTTATCTATTACACACTAGAAGACAATGCTGATGTAAGCAAAGTACATACCTACAAGTCAGTAGCAACCCCCCCCTTGATATCAGCTAGGATAGAATTATTTCTGCAAACTACTTTTACTGACAACCGTGTTTAATAGCCAAGGCTGAAATTCTTCATACCGGCTAAATATAAAATAGCATTTAGTATCTGTTGGCAGAGTTCTTTTACAATGGCATGAGACCAGATTCAAAGCCCAGGGAATCAGTGGGAGCCTTTCAAATGACCTCAGCTGGCTTTGCTCAGGAGAACTGATCTGAACTCTACTGGACCAAGCACGCCAATGTTCCCTTACTGGAAAGCACGAGTTGTACAGTTATGAGAGTGAGCACAGAGGCATTGCTCTCACAGAAACTTGTGCAAAGAGCATGATTTTCTCTAACCTGTAATGCTACATAAAAGTCGAAGGCTGGGCGTCGTGTCTCCTTTGTACCCATTGGTTACACCTTCTCCCGATGGAGGCGGCACAGGAATTGTCATGGTTATTGGCTTATGAAATTTTCTTCTTCTTGGCTCCACAGTGACAATGGGACTGAAAGTTGCTTTGTTTCCAAGGATTTTTTTGACAATCTCCTCTGGAACCGGTTGAGCCTGTCAACACAGGGAAACTATTTAAACTAGAGCTACAAATTGGTTATAGATATGCAGAATTGTTTTCCAAAAGATAATTAAATTTTCCTTTTCTTTTCTGTACAATTTTATTTCTTTTTTTTTCCCCAGGCAGCCTTCTCCTATAGGGCTCGAGGGTGATTATTACCACAATTCATGCTTAGTATTTTTGTCAACAGCCCACTTATGATTTCCTAATAGCTAACTTGTAGAGCAAAACTATAAATCTCAGAAGGTTGCCTGCAGTATTTGCTGACAGTTTTTTCAGAGCATGTTTGGTTTCGGTTTTAATTTACAGTGATGGGTGATATTAAATACAATTTCAAAATGCAAAGAGGTCTATTTTGCACTTGAGAAATGAGGACTAGACACTCTGTCTTGGTGATGCTGAACAATTCTCACATCTCTGCCAAACACAAATCTGTGCTCCTGAGGAAGGCTGTGTACTCCAACTTACCTCTGTACTCAGTGCTTCCTATTGATTATTAGGAATTGAATAATTGATTTCTATTGAATATTGACTATTAGAAAAGAAATATGTGTTTGGTTCAAATTCATACAGAATGCAATTAAGCTACAGAAGAGCTTTAAGCAAATTTCAGACTTTCTACCTCCATTTTGTGCCTTGAAAGGTTCCCTAACTTTATATGGGAAGAAAGGAAAAATTGCCAATGTGGGAAGAAATGCTATAGAATTTTTGTAGTTTTTGTCACATAAGACCTGAACTCAAAAGTGACAGACATCTTATGGGAAATGGGGTTTTGCATCTGTTTCCCTGTTGTTTTTTTTTAAACTTTCAAGTCTGTTTCAATCAAGCTGACCTGTGACTTGCTGCATTATTCAAACTGCACAATGTATTGATATGCATAGACTATGTAGCTACATTGCAATCTCAGCAGTCACAACACTGCATATGGAGATGTTGTGCTTCCTTCACACTAGAGAGCTCTGGAAAGGCAGCTGTATAACCATAATAGCAGAGCTTCCATTTTCTCAAGATTAATCATCTTTAGATGTGAAATATCATTAACAGAAATGTTCCAGTGTGAATTCCAAGCACTGAAATCCAAACCAGCATCCCTATTTCATGAACACATCAGACTTGTCAGGTTATTAAGTAACTTTAAGTGATAATTAACAGAACTCAGAGAAAGAGATACCTCCTACGGAATATTTCTCCACTTTCTTTGCAGTTTGTTTAAGGAGAGTTTAAGCTATTTGCTCTTCCCAGATTCCACCCATCCCTAGAAACATCAGTGGTGAATGTCCTAAGCTACAACAAATGTATATGGGAGGTCTTCGCCCCAGTAACAGCTGGCAAACAGCTGTATTAAATCCTTACCAAACAGACTCCTACGGCAAAGGGCAGCCCAGTGACACCGATCACAAGCTGCTACTTTGCCGCAGGAGACTGAGACTGCACAGCAGCTGTGCAGCTCATAGCTGCTGGCAGCCACGGCCAGCAGGAAGATGGCAGACTATGAGACCACTGAGGCTGTGGTGGCTCCAGGTCTTTGCTTCTCTTTCCATTCTTCAGATGCTAAGCAATACTCAAGGTGATGATAAAAGGGGAGCTGGGCTTTTGCCACAGGGAGGACGACTGTGCATCACCTGCACCGGGGGACACTGAGAGGCAGAGCGCGCGCCTGGGCAGACGCGTGCCAATTCAGATCTCAGGGGTGAATACTACCCACCTTGCAACCCACTACTAAGGACCAGCAGCCTCCTTAGCTGCAAGCCTCATGCATTAAGACCAACGATGCGCTTGTAGACGCTGCAGATAGGAACACAAGGGCACCTTTACCTGGAGCCCCACGCGGATTCTTTTGGTTAGAGCACCCTCGGGGAAGGACGCCTGGACACGCGGCACCGTCGTGCTGCTCAGCACCCCGCCCTCTGGGCCGATTTGGTTACTCTCCTGCTTGATTCGCGAAACCACCGCAAAGTACTGAGGGAAATCCTTTGTGACGATCCTGCAGATACGCTTCTTCTCTAGCTCCTCAATGCTGTCCAGCTCTGGTGGGAGAAGACAGTTAAAACATTCAGGCACTACCTGCCCAGGTTCATACCAGACCCACCTGTGAGTGTGAAGTTTTGATTATGCCTTAAAACTCTTGAGAAGTTTTTTTTTTATTTATTTACTACAGGAGAAAAAAATATTCAGTGCTATTAGTTATCAAGCTTTGGTTTGCTCTGTGAACTTTTGCATAAATCTCGACAATGAGGGCCAACAGCACTGGACACACAGATCTGCCAGGACACCTAAGCACTAGGGTGTGACAGTCTCTGCAGCAGCAGCTGCCGTAGGATGGCAGGTTTGTCATGCAGCATGGGAGTCCAAGGAGGTCTGAAGGAGATGGTCAAGCTTCTTTCCCCTCTCATCTATAGCTGGAAGCACACAAGTGCACTGATCTGTCTGTGCACACCTTCAAAAGGCATTTATTTCCAGCCTCTTCCCTCTCATCGCTCCGACATGCCAAAAACCATAGGAAATGACAGTCAGTTCATAACTATCTAACTTTATACCAAGCGTGCAATCCAGTGTTTGCCCAGCTAAGGCACTTGAGAAAGTTATCTCCCTGACTGGCATCCATATAATTCTGACCAGACACTGAGCTCTGCGGTAAACTGGGGATGCGACAGAGCTGTCTGCCAGCACTACCATTGAAACCATAGCAAGGATCCCTTCCCACATCAGGCTTTCAGCCATTCGGGTATCTGCCCCAAAATAACCGCGTTGTGCTCCTCAGTTCCTAGAGAAACTTAATGCATCCTCAGAGACAACTGGAACAGAAACAGGTCATCGACAATTAGTGCTCCCAGCCACATTCCCAGCTCGTAGGGTCACCAGGGCTCAGAAAGGTGCATGCAGTATCCACCCATATTAACTAATTAAGCAGACGACATAGACATACATGCACTGAGGAAAACTGTGATGTCACAAATATAGCTGATTATGCAACTATATGTGTGTGTATATATATGTACTAGTGAAATCCTTGTGATATAAATAGTATTCACAAATTGAGATAATTACACAACTGTCATGCATTTCTCCTGTAATTTCTTGCACTTGGCCTTTTTAGCTATTGTAACTGGGTTGCATTCCAGCACTCCACAAGTTTGCACTCTTATTTTCCTCCTTAAAAAGGGCACCACATTCCTAAAGAAGAAAGTTTGTTCCTCGAAAGATGACATTTCTATCAGATGCAGCAAGAGAAAGCAGGAGGACCAGAAATGGTACCAAGACAAAAGACACTTGTAAAATTCTTTCCTTTATGTGACTGAGACATTTTCCTCCTCTGAAGATGTAAGCTCAATTACCACTCCAAAAGAATTAGAATATAAATTTGGTAAAATGTCAGTTTTCCATTTTAAAACTTTCAGGAGGTAATTTGGATTAATTGCACGGTGTTGCTGTGGATCATATGTGCCTACCAGAAGAGGATAATTTCTTATCATAATGTCAGCTTCTATTTACTCAGAGATTGATATCTGAAGCCCTCTAACGAATTCGGTATGCTGCCTGCAGCCTCGGGAAGCAATGGCTTGTGCAGGAGACAAACTGGATTCTTAAACTCCCAGGCAGGTATAATCTTGACTGGTAAATCCCATGCATTCTCCTGGTTGTTGCTAGAGACTAAACCCCCTGTAAAATGCTCACAGAGATGAAGCATAATTAAAGTTCTCCTGAAGCAGAAAATTAGTGTTTTATATAAGAACATTTCAAAATCCTTTGAGCCTGGCAGGTGCTCTCCTTTAAAGGAGGAAGAAGATGTGAAGATTAAAGTGGCAGAACAACAGTCAGGCATGGAGAGGAGCTGGACTATATATAGGGAGGTTCTGTTTGGATAATACATATGTAAGCTTCTATACAAAGTTGCCTTCTAACGGAAAAAAAATGATGATGAGCAATCAAACCACCTCTCTGACTGCCATGAGAAATGCAGCGTTAGCATGACAGAATTAATGAAACAGTGAAAATTAGTCCTGGGAGAGGTCACATTTCCCGAACACACCTCACGCATTTTACAGAAAGAGCATCTATTTCCTCAGTTGCTGACACTTCATTCCTATGCAATGCATTTCAATTAAAAACCTCTGTGGGATAATTGCTGAGGTGACTTAGAAATTAAACTTATATTCACACTTTTAGGTAAGGCACAGCATTGAAGAAGCTTCCCGGGTGGAGTGCGGCTGACATGCAAGGAATCCGTTCCATGGAGGTTCCCTAAGCCTGCAACCTAGGTGTCAGCAACACCAGGGGAACTTGGGGTGCTGACTCTAAGAGGCACTGCTTGGAGGGTGGAGCGGTGTGGGGATACTGCGGCCAGGCTCTGCAATTATATGGGAACTTAAAGGTATTATGGAACTGATAAGCTGCATATTTGCTATCCTGGGCCAACAGCCTGTCATGTTTTTGACAAAATGCTGTCCTTTGGTGAACTTTGCTCATTATAACATCATTATAATACCAAAACACACCTCCATCCCAAAAGCTACTTGCCTCCAAGGTGCGACCACCCCTCACCGAGCTTGTGCTTTGAATTTTCCCAGCTTATACCTTTAAAAGCGAAGCGAGAAAACTTTACATCAATCCTAAACAAAAGTATGTATGACTAGAGTCACTCAAGCTCCACCTGAAAGGTGAAAGATAGTATAAAATGGCTTAAGAGAGGGAGAATGTTAGGGAAGACACCATCGTGTACCATTCTGACATCTGGGATCAGTCAACGGGCTGAGCCTCTCTTCCCCGCCATCAGGACACCTTTGGGTAAGATTCAAACACTTGGTTATTCCAAGTGCCTCCCCAGGAAACTTAGAAATCTCTCTAGAGTTGCTTTATTATCTTTTAATGTGTTTGTAACCAGCAGTGTTACTCATACTCTTGGTATTTGCACGTGCTTTGCAGACAGTGAATTTATCACCAGTAATCCAAAGAACCTGTGTGTCTGTTGGTCTAATAAACTGCACTCTTCATTAATCTAGCCATGGTAGTTCTCATTGAACGTGACCAGACTCCTTAAAGTGTGGCCGTGATAGTTCATGCAACACGACTAGACTGGGGGGTGCATTCATTATTTGTGAATCCGTAATCATGAAGTTCAGTATGCTGAACACAACCGGACTTATAACATTGTCAAATTAACGCTGTCACCTTAATCGACTTTGCAAAGCTGTTTCAGTGAAAGCCCTGAGAGGGCTCTGACAGGCAAACGTTGACTCTGATGAGTGGCTACATATACAGTCCTTAGAAAACAAACTGTTGACCAAGTCTGAGACTAAGACTGGACTTAGCCGCACCTAGACTCCTCTCTGAGGAGTTTAGAAAGCAAGGGGGTCCCGTCTGAACCTTGTGACTCAACGGGAGGGTTCCCCCCCTGCCACTCCTGACTCCCACACAACACTAACTCTTAATGCAACAACCTCAAAGGATTTTTTGTTTGTTTGTTTGGGTTTTGTGGGGGGGATTTTTTAACCACAGAGAAGTATGCTGTACACCTCATCTTACAGATAGGGATGGCAAAGCAGAGAGAAGTAAAGCAGAAAGGTTAGTGGAAGAATTGGGAAGAGTCTCTCAATGTCACTGTTTCCCAGATTTGTGCTAACAGCCCAAAGAACACCTATGGCCATTAAGTTTTAGTAAGTCAAGAGAAAGGTATTGTGAATACTCTGCATATATGTCTTCCCCTGCCACCCAAGTGTATGGTACACTTATCGTAAGGTGGCTGGTGGGAGTGATGGAGGAGAGATGAGATGGAGGGAAGAAAGGAAGATCACTCCTCCCCACCCTCTAGTCCGTGCTGCCACGTGAGCGTTACGTTAAGGTTCCTGGACAGGAGAAGAGAAACCCAGCCACATCCTCCAAGGTCAGAGAGGGACCTCACATAGAGTGGCTTAGGTCAAGGAAAGCAATCACACCAGTTTTGTCAGGTGAGAAGCAGTTGTGGATCAAATTCATCCCACGTCTAATACCTTTCTTTTTTACTTTCAGATAAAGTAACACAGAGCAAGTGTCTTCTGACTGGAAATGGAATAAGGGAAGTCACAGAACACCTGGCTGTTTCATGAGCTTCAAGGTGTCTTTGTGTGATCTGATTTCCCTTACAAGGGCCTTAAAAGAGTTTTGCTAGCACTGAAAAAGCAAATCTCACCTGTACTTAGACTCTGAGTTTTGCAACCCTCTTGCAGTACTGGCTAGAGGAGAGCAGACCTTGTCACTGTGCAGAGACTGAAAGGTGGCACGAGCATAGGATACCAGTTTCCCCTGTACAGAGATGTGCCATTAAGAAATTGTTGCACTAAAAGTGGGGCACCCAGGAGGCAGCGCTAACGTGGAGAAAAGTACAGGAGATGGATGGAGGCAGAAAGAGCACACGGGAAGGGGCAAGGAGAAGCTAAGGGCAGTGAGACTTGTCTTAAAAATGCTCCTAACTAGAGCCACCCTCACAGCTTCAGTATTTCACATACATAACTAGACGCTCCCAGTGCCACGAGAAGGTCTCATCCTCAAATAAGGCAATGTCCTTTATGTGCTCTTTTGTCTATTTTTGTGCAGTCTCTTATCTTGCCATTCACAACACAAAGTTTAACAGCAATATGTTTAAAAACTTTTCTTGGAAATGTGGCAAAATCACTGCAGAGTGATTTATGGTGGTATTATAAACTTCAAGCATAAACAAGGTCACACTCTGGTTTGATCTGTAGATTCCAAATAGTAGTTATATGTAAAAACTCCTGCTTCCCATCTGAAACCACATTGTGCGGCTGTAAGCATCTTGTAGCCACAAATATTTGCATTTCTTGGCTCTCTCGCTAGTTTGCAAATGCCTGTCAAAAGATTAGCTACCCCCATGTGTGCATTTATGCCCACAATTTATCTACAGGTACCTGTAAAGGGTGCAGGAATGTAAAAAGCAAACACAAGTTATATCTAAAAGAAGCCTGGCTGAAAACGTAACCTGTTTACCAATTACAAGACAGAGAGCATCTTCCTAAAAAAATAAATACATGTTTTTTTTTTTTTACCTGATTCAAGTTTAAATAAGTGTAATATGGCTGAGAGCTGTGAATTGCTGTGTTTGGAACCAAACTCCTCTTCCTCAAAATGCCAAGTTCCCTGTATTCCCTCAGCCCTATATTTGCCTAAGTCCAGCACCATCTTTAGAATAAAAACTATTTAAGCAGAAATCTGACAGCCAAAGAAAAACTGACTCTTTACATCATGGTTCATTGTTCTTTCATGATAATAAAAGCAAAGTTCTGCTATTATTTAATTCTGCATTTAGTGCCCTGAAGTGCTACCTCCTGCTCTGGATTATTTTGAGTCTGAGAAGAGGTTTTCCAGCAGATGGTGCTGCTTCCAGTAAAGAACAGGAAGGTTTTCAGCAGTCCCCGCGGAGGGCGAGGAGCAAAGATGTCCTCGCTCTCATCCCCGCTAGCTCAGTGGGAGAGCAAAACAGGAAAAACAAAACAGAGAAGCAGACTGCATCTTTAAAAATTCAGCATATTAAGGAGCCGGGAATAAAAGTCTGATTGCCCTCCTTCACTACACAGATAGGAAAGAACTAGTGAATCACAGCAGGTCTAACGCAAAACGGACCAGCTGCTTTTGATAGAAAAACAGGCACTCCTGCAGCATGTTATGGCATTTAGAGATGACTGCGCAGATTAATTTTCTTGCAAAGACACACTAAACTTCTGGAAATTACTGACTATGTGGCTGCTTTTTATTTCAGTTAAAGATTGTTTCTGCCTCCAGAGTTCATACCTGGAATAAAACTTCTTCCAAAGTTATGGCTTCTGAGATGCAAGATATTGTTTCAGAGCCAAGTCTAATTGCGGTATTTCGTAATAAACCAGTAAAGGTTCAGATAAAAAAAAACAACCCTGCTTTTAATTCTACAAATTTGTAATTTCATGTCATTGCTTGGAAGACCTTTTACACAGAAAAGGTGTCATTTAACTTGAGCAGAATTTTGTCAAGACCCTCGTACTATTTTAATGCAGGGGGTTTTTTGTTTTGTTTTCCTAACTAGAGAAGGATTAAGCTAAAATGAACTGAGCAAATAATCAACACAATGCTCTGGGTGTGTCTGCAGTATTTTTTCTCCTTTCCCTCTCATAAGTGATTGCCTGGATTGGTAAAAGGCATTTCTGCGGCTTGGCTTTTAAGGTGCCAAATATTTTCACTCCAGGGGAATAGTCCAGTGTCCATCACACTTTCCGTGATTCACTGGCTGTACATATAACTGCTAACCTCAAACAGCAGTTCCCCAGAAGGAAAGAGCCACCTGAAACCCTCAACACATCAGAAAGTTGTCCTCTTGCTCCAAATTGTGAAGCTTATTATTTTAGGCTCTAAGTACCAAGGGCTTCATGCCCACCTCTCTCAAAATGTTTTTATTTATTGAGCTCTCTTCTCTGTAAAATGTGAATCTATCCATATGGCACCGCTGGAGAGCTCTTTCCTTCATAAGCGATGCAAGTTGGAGCACTTTAGAACAGTGTTTGTGTGCCCAGATTTCCTATCCCAAAATTGAACTAAGCTCAGTTTGGAAAGCACATGAAGCAAATAAGCAAGCTGCTGCTCAGTTCTGACTACCTCCCCACTGACAAGGCACCGATACTTCACCCAAATGCCAAATCATTACTTCCTATCTCATGCTAGTGGGCAGAGGAGGAGGGCATGGTGGTGAGATTTTTCTTTCAGAAAGGCTGCAACTACTGCCTTTCATCCTGAAGCAGTTCTTCCCCAAGCAATACTACCCTGGGCTATGCTCACGTTTTTGCCTGTTCCACTGCTTTTAGATACCCTTCTGTGATGAGGTTTATTGTATTTTTCCAAACCCACTGACCCAACTTTTGCAGTGTTGCTGCCCTACTGCTTGCTTGGTTCTATTATATTTATTTCAAAATAAATAGCTACAAAAGAGCAATCATATAACAAGTAGATCTTTGCTGTTGCTCTGTATTTTTACAACCTCATGTGCAGTTCAAGTACTTTGAAATTAAAATACTACACAAGACCATTCTGCTGTTCCCATTCCCTGATGACCAGGAAATAGTAAAAATGCTAATCTTGGATGTCCAGGGAGCCCCTCACAACAGCACTACTCTCCTTTCCATGTTCTCAAAGCACACCTTTTGCTGAGGCTGCCCTCTTCACATAAGGAGAGGCCAAGATCAAAGGCAGAGCCTGCTCATGGATACCTCTCATAGCTGCCATCCACAACCTGATCATTTGCTTCAAATGTTTCTGCTGATAATGAAAGAACTTTCCTGCAGCCTGTACCCCACCACACTGTGACTTTCTGTAGGAGGTTATCCAGAGTAAAGCCTGGAGATAAATCCTTATAGAAAACCAAAGTCCAAACCACAAGCTATTTCATTCACACTCAGATGCAAAGAGCTCAAGCAATGGTTTATCAGCACAAGTATTGAAAAATACTTGTTAGGAAAAGAAAGCAGTAGTACCAAGGGATCACTGCAGCCCCAGCCTGGCTTTGCCCACGATGTGTCCGCAGGGACCATCTGTCACGGCATCTTCTGATGAATTGTGTACAGCTGAGTCCTCTCATCTTAAGGGACTCTCACATAAACAGCAACATCCAAGCAAAACAAGGGAGCCAGACTTCCCAGATGGGCATCAGGAAGGCAGGTTGTGTATTTGTGGGAGGCAACCTCTACCAATACCGTTTCAAAGAAGAACGGTCTATGGGCTGAGGTCTGCATTTGTGGGAAAGTCTAATATATCTGATATTTACGCTTCATCATTGGTTTGGAATGACCTTCACATGGCCCTGCCTGAGCAGCAGAAACATGCTTACCTCCAGCTGGGATGTTATTCTCAGCTTCATGCTGTAAAGCAACTGTGCAACTTTGCTTAAACTTGGCAAGACTTCAGACCAAAACTTACCACTCATTTCAGGATGTCTCCAGGCCACTGCTGAACAATTTCTCTTTCCACTCTTTCCATTAGTTTAATATGTAACACACACTGTATTCCCCAAAGTCAGATATCCCCTGCACTGTTGTACTTTAGGTTGCTTTAGTCAGCTCATGTTAGCAAGCCTGCACAAAGGTAGGGCTTGCTAAAGCTTTGAGAAAACGTTTACCTTCGTCCATGCCATTGAGTATTTCGGTTAAGTCTTCATGTTTGCTGTCATACTGGTGCTCCTTCCATGTTTCACCATTTTCACTTCGAAGTACGATTAGTTCTCTTTCCTTTCCTCGCATTGATCCAAAATGCGGGATTTCCACTATGACAGGGCTAGAGAAAAAGGAATCGCATTACTTTTAATCCTCTATCTACTCACTGCCCTTAATTTCCTATGGGCATTAAGTCCTTAAGAAAACTACAGTAATTTTAAATAGTTAGCACTGTTACGGTAAAAATGTTTTTAAAATTGCCAAAGCTGCACAATCCTTTCCCATTCAAACTATAATAGATAACTTGAAAATATAAATATATAGCTCATTTTTAATGTAAATCTTCTGAAACAGCTGCCTACATGAAAAAATAGCGATAACTTTTGCTCAGGAGAGTTGTCCCTGCTCATTTATCCCAGGTTGTAGGTGATCCAGCCTGCCTCCAGCACACACAGCACTGCTGACTTTTAATTGGCATGAGCATAGCCAAAATTCGGATTTGGCTCAAGGGATTTAAAGGGGCAAAGTCAGTTCAGAAACAGTCCAGCTATCCAAATGCATGCAACAGCTACTGACTGCAGCAGGAACTGTGCATGCATGTAGGTTTTAAACCTCAAACTAAGTTCCAAACTGTTCAAAGCTCTCCCTGGCTCTCTGTTGATGCAGCTCCTGTGAAACACAAGAGGTTGTTTCTCACTAGCTTCATGTGCTGGTTCTCATGCCCAAACTCACAGCTGCAACATCCGCACTGTAAACATCACTGGGGAATGTTTAGATCCGTTCAGAATGGATTTCTGTGAGTTAAGCAACATCACGACCACATTTATATTAGTTACTGTCAAACATTTTGGGGGGAAGGAAAGGGAATGAGAAGGTGGTTAATAATACACCTATGTCACCAGACAATGTACCTTCAACAGAGGACTGCAAGTGCAGTTATTGTGAACAACCGACAGAAACCACCATTCACTTCATGTGCCATTCCTTAACAAAACAGACACTTTTGCCAAACACTTCACAGGCAGGATATGCATTTTAAAGTATGCTAAGACAAACTGACTGAAATCACACAGTAAGTGAACAATTATGGATTATGCAGCTTTAAGACATTTAAATAGACAGTATCATTATTTTCCTACAGAGGTTGTAAAGGATTTCACTGCTTTGTAGCAACTCAGTTAAAAGTAGCATCACATGATGGGAGAATTATGCAGCACTTCTACGGTACTGTACACCTGCAAGGTGTTGGGTGCATTAACCAATCAATTACCTGAGCACGGCAATCACAACAGCCATCATGAGGAAAAACAAACACTAGCTGGAAGTCCAGTTTTCACATTAGATACCAAGGGAGAAGAGTTAGTATCATTTCCCATGAAAATAGAAGAAGACAGTTTAATTAATACATATTTTAGATGCTTTTAAGAACACCCAGGCTGTTACTCTAATCTCAAGTCCTTTAATAAGAAATAGGCATGTAGCTGCTGTCTCCCATTGTGCACAGCAAGTAAATACCAAAAATTCAAGTACATTGCTTAAGATATTTACTCACTAGTTCCAAAAGAGTACAAAGTGAAAACTAACACTGTAGTACAATCTTTGCAGGGTAATATTTCAGATACTGTCTCTGTAAATATTTAGAAACCACACAGTTTTGTGCATGACATTTAACAAGAATACTCAGTGAGAAGGTATTGAACAGGTTTGGAACACCAAACACTCACCAATAGTTTGAAAACCTAATGCAATAAATTTCACAATATGGTTTGAAAACAACAGTCAAAAATATATGGAAACATTCTTACATTTTTAGACTATACACTGCAGTTCCTTTGGGTAGCATACTTGGCTTTATAAATTTATTTTAACAAGATGCCTCTTGCAGGTTGAAAAGATTAGTATTTCTCCAACCTTGTTGAATTAAGTCATTCACTCAATGATATTTGTTCTAAATAACCTTTCATAAATAATAGACTTTATGCGATCACGTGTTACAAACACTCTTCCCAAAACAGACTCACTCAAGGCCTGTAAATACCTTCTCTACCACAGGGTTGAACTTAAAGGACTGTCACTGTGTATTAAAATGTATTTGATGCAGTTGAAACACTTCAAATTTAAAAAATTACAAAAGCACAGAAGTTATGAAAGCAGAATGCTGGCAGTGAATTTTACATGCCTATAAGCACAAGGTAGTAGCAGAGCTATATTAAATCAAGCCACTATGATTTTCTTTCAGTGACATAAATCAACTGAAAGCTTTAGAAAACTTAAAAAAAAAAATAAAATGGGAGTAACAAAAAATTGGAAACAAAAGAAAAACTGTAGACATTCTGTATCTTTTCCGTACATATCCTACCCAATAAATTTTGTTCCTTGTGGACCAAGCTGCAGGATTCGGCTAACCATGCTCTCGCCCTCATTTAGAGGGGGAGGAGTGTTAGGAAGATGCAGTTTACTGAATAACATCCATGCAGCAGGAAGAGAAACGAGAAGGGGAAATTAGGAACAAGCTGTCATTCCCGACAGAACCGGCAGTTTACACCAGGGTGCCACTCATGGTAATGAACAAAATTTATAATTAGGAAAAAAAGCGCCACATCATAGTGGATTGTTTCCCCTATTTTAAGCTTAAAAAAAATCAGTTCCTAGCATTTGTACTACTTGACGCTCTACAGTAAGTGCTCCGCCATCACCCTCAGTGGCTTTGCTCCACGGGACAGAGACAGGCAGCTCTCAGCAACTCCGGCAGGAGCCGTGCACATGCCGCGGCTTAGGGAACAGAGCTCAATATTTGGGTCCTTGTGGGTGACTTTAGGAGACTTTTTTGTGACAGTGATGTTTCTCCAATACTCCACAAGCAAGAGGGTCAACACCTGTTCTGGGTTACAGGTGTGTGACTCCTCCTGACTTCAAAGGCACGTTGCATGAGTAGATGGGGGCAGGACCTGGCCTTTTCATGGCTTTCCTTACCTTCAGCTCCACCCTGCAGTCATCATAGAGGTAAAGCTCCCCTTAAAATACAAGGGTACTTTCTGGAAGGAATGGCAGGTTGGCATTTTTTAATATTTCAAGTTAAGGAGCCTATCTTACATGCTCAAATGAGGTAGAGTCAATGTTTAACTACTTAGATCCACAGGATAAAGGAAATGAAAGATGCAACATGAGCGTAAACAATGAAATTCGTAGAACCACTCACCCTAAAAATTGTGCCCCTGCTGGCCCCATTTCTACAAGTCTACTTGCTAATCCTTCTCCTTCAACCATGGGTGGTGGGCTGGCCAGTTTATGCCTCTTTACCAAGCGGCAGGTGATGCGGGTTGGTGCTGTACACTTGCGTGGCGGGATAATTATTCTCATTCCGTGATGGCGACTACCCCTCATCGAACCCCCACGTGCATCAACCATAAAACTAACCAGGAAACTGTAGGGAAAAAGGAAACACGTCAATGAAAATGGTCACGAAACAAGCAGAAGGTCAGCAAAAAGTCAACTGCTACAGTCTTTAAAAAATTATTAGAAAAATCCTCCCAATCCCAGCTAAACTAAAAGAACATGAAGAATCTTTTAAAACTTATACTTACATGTTAACTATTGGTTATCAAAAGCAGGAATTGCTAAAGGTCTAGCAACATCATGGTGAAAAGAACAGGTGCTACTGAGTAATTTGGATTAAAAGAGTATACAAGTAGTGTATTAGTAGTGGTTTATTAGAATTTAAAAACATCCCTCTGTTACTGTTAGCTCTACTGTCCATAAACAAGAGTAATTAGCCTCACATGCAGAAAGGGACCAGACCAGTGTAGAAAAAGGAGAATCAAAAATGCTTATTATTTTTGGGCTCTCAGTCTTCAAAACCTCCTCCCAGTTTTATTTCCAAACACTCCTGATGGCTGGCAGCGCGAGTGCTGGCACCATGGGTGACAGTCAGTCCAGGCTACTACGGGCTTCCACTGATGGGGAATGAGTGAGAATATCAAGTACATAACTTTCTTTAGGCTGTTGGCATGGCACTCTGCAGGAAATCATGCCATTACTCCTCTGTGAAGATGACATTCATTAGCAAAAACCAACATTAAAGAAAAATCGCATTTGCCGGTGTCATTGCAATGCATAATTTCCCATTTAATAATAGAAGGGTAAGCAATTATATTTGTAAATGGTGAGTGGTAGATTTTAAAATAAAATTATTTTTATTAGCAAGGGAATAATGATTATTAACAAGAATAATTGTTAATAGCCATGGTTCATTTCAACTATGAAATGCTGAGAAGCTGCATACATGAAATGTTACTGTCTAACAGAACAGTGACAGGAAAGCAGAGTCTCCTCTCAGGACCAAAACCAGACTTCAGCCTGTTTCAAAACTCTGCAGCAAAAATCATTCCAGTTTACAGGGATCAAAACATACAGCTTCCTTCGGGGCTAAACAGTTATGGGGGAGGTCTCCTTTGGTGCTCCAAAATACCTTTCCTTTTCCTCTGTACCATAAGGTTTTGAGAGAGAATAGCTTCAGGTAGAAGATGCAATATCAGGCCAGTACCAAGAGGGACACAAGTTACCAACTCGGTCGTGATGCCAATACGTCTTTTGTTTGCTCCTTCTCTATGATATGCAGACGCCGACATAGCTGGCACATCTGCTGTATGGTTTCATTATTTTCAACACTGTTGCCAAAACTTCCAGATCTTAAGGACTAAACCTTCACATGATTAAAAGGTGAATCCATTCAATTTCCTGGTTCCCTTCTGTAAACTGAACTAAGGGTAAGAGCCAGCAATCCAGGGGGGTCGTGAAGATTCTTTACAAAAGCCCCCAAGTGCTCTGAAGTACGAATGGGAATTTGTGTAAGACAGTTACATTTGCTTTTGACACCAGCAGGATATCAAAAGTAACAGCTGACATGCATTGGCCAGGCCTGCAAATAAGCTGCATTCGGAAGTCTGGGCGACATGGGTGGGAGAAATCTGCACAAAAGCAGGAGCGTAATCAAAACTTTGTATTTAGTGGTCTGCAGGAGACAGGAGGGTTGGGACACAAGCTGTAAATATATGAAGCAAGACAGAAAGGTTGTCCAACTGAATTCCAGATAAAGAAATTGCTCCATTGCCTTTCTTCAAACCAAGTTAAAATCCATCAGTAAAGATCGGAAGGTGAAACAGCCCTCCAAGATGACCCTAACCCCAATTTATCATTTCTTGTGTCCTAGACATTTTACAATACTGAAGCATGGAATAAAATTCACGATATTTCACAGTACTTTTCATACAAAGAAATTGTATCCACATTTCTCTCCTAGTTAAACACACTGTACACTACTGAACAAATCCAAATGTTGCCACTAGGGTATCCCAATTCCTCATAAGAGGAATTGTTTCAGTGGGAAAGGATCTTTGCTGAATGACTAACCAAATGCTTTCTACAAATATTAGATCTATGTCAAAAACAATATGCTCACTTTTAAAATTATAGAGTATATAAATTATGTTAATCTTAATATTTATAGATCATAATATCTTGGATGTCTGTAAACTCTGTTGACTGGAACAGTTTTCTGCTTGCTAACAAAAGGCTGTAACAAGCAGACGCCAGCTCTAGAGAGCCTGGCCCTTTGGTTCCCTCTCCCCTCTGCTCACTGAGCACTATTAGCCTGTCAGCATGCTTATGTTGCTTTTGCTCCCTGCAACTGCTCTATACGGTGGGCAGTGAAGGCTAATGGTAGGAGGCAGATGCCACTGAACATGTGGAAGGATAGGCCAATGGTTGGTCTTCAGAGCTGACAAGGAGCCAGCTCGTGACTAGCTGTGAAGAGAGTTCAAGACAATCTATTAAAATTTACTATGAAGCAAAGTAAAATATTAAGCAGGGACGCACAGCCCTTGGTCACCAAAAGGAGAATACTGAAAGGAATCTGTTACAATTGGTGCTTCAGTGGCCTTTTAAAAACATGCGTGGTTTTCGTCCACAGAGAAGATGGGGCCACTTCAGACTACATGGCAGTGCACGGGGCGGAGGGGTGGCTGGCTGGAGCATCCCTTCAGGGCTGATGCAGCAGCAGCTCTGGGGAGGCACATCTGGCCGGTGCACCACGGAGCAACGGAGAGGGGCCTCCTGGGGAGCTTGGCAAGGCTGCACTTGGCCTGATGGCTCGGTACAAGGCAATGTTTTGGAGAGCTGCCTATCATATATGTGACTACTGGCATGTTGAGCCAGCTCATAATTAATAGAAAAAGGAGGTTTTAGTATCATGCAAAAATGCCAAAGCTTACACTCGGATAACATGTTTTCTCTATATCCAAACTATTTAAATGATGCAAGTATGTCAGAGTGAATTTTCAAAAATATGTAGGCACCTAAATGAGCTGACTTAAAATAATACGAAAATCAATGGAAGTTAAAACTAAGTACCTATAAAAATCAGGCCCCAAGTTCCGAGGTACTTTTAGGCTGTAGATTTCAAGGTCATGCAGAGAAAGCTGAGTTGGGTTTGATGACAGGCACCGATACCAGTCCAGCCTTGGCAACCTGGGGCTTAGCACTGCTAATGCACACTGCTCGCAGCAAGGGTAGATTAACCCTTGACGTGAGTCTATGCCCCAGCACAGGAACTAGCCCGTTACAGCCAGCTTTGGTGTCCCCACCACACTGCAGCCTTCAGTTGAAGACAAAACCTTTAGCAGATCAGCTTTTATGCATATTGTTCCCATATAAAGGTAATCGTTGTCAACAGCATATTAATTATTTCCTTGTTTAGTTTTCAAATTAGTAATTTACCGTTTAAAACAATAACAATAATTCCAAACAGTATTTCATGCATTTTCTATCAAAAAGATTAGTAGCTGATGCCTACCTAAATTAATGCCGCACTAATAATGGAAACTACAATATGATATCTAAAACACAACGCTAAATGCTAATGAACATTCCTACTTGAATGCATGGAAGGGATGAGGATGTGGGCGGATGCACTACAAACATCTACACACACTCTGTGGGAAGAGAGTTAAAAAAAAATAAAATGAGGATTCACAGAAAGCACAGAGTTATCACCTTGAATCATACTGGGGAAGTGGAGAGGAATAGCTGCAAAATAATTTAGAAAGCAAATGGGAAAAATTAATTTAAGATAATTAGAGGCAAGCAACAGAAAATATCAATAATAAGCGCAAAGGAAAAGTAACAATCAGAAAAATAACAAAAGCAACACATTCAAAGGCCAACTTTAGAAATTATTTGGCTTTTGCTTCGCATATCGTGACCTATATGTCATACAAAATATGCTACACATTGAAAAAAATCCAAAAGGAAGTGTTTATTTAATTAGTCAGCACAAATCCATAATTTCTCTGAGAAATGCTGAAGCACATGGAGAAGAGAAAAGCATTTGCAATTTGCTTAGGCCAACAGAGAATTTACTGTAACACAACTTCTTTATTTAATTCCCCAAACATGCTCCACTATGCCACGGAAAACCAGTTCTTGCACTCTTCTATAGCATTTTGATCTTCCAAAGTATAATGTATAAAGATATGTATGGCAGGATACTTGAAAGGAGTATTAGTCCATGCCATTCATTACATTGCTTTCAAAAATGAGTTCTTCTGTGTGTATAGGAGGTTGGAGTAAACTATAATTAATCTGATACATTCCTCCCTGCAGGATTGGATTCAGTATTTCCGAGCTTCTCAATATGGAAGGCAGTGTGACATTAATTTCTTTCTTCCAGCTAAGAAAACCAAGGAGTTAAAAAAAGGCAACATGAAGAGAACACACCCACCACGTTTTAGTTGGGGAAAGTTGCACGAGTAAGCTCACATCTGAAAGACGAAGGTCATTTTGGTGAAGGGTCTCTACCCTTCCAGAGGCCTCAAGATTCATGACACATTTCAATGTGCTGCTTACAATGGACCCTGTTCAAAATATATGCTGGCAAAACAACTTATCTGAACTCAAAAAGAAAAACATAAAACATTATCTTGGCTTAAAAAAAGGAAAAACCAGAAGAGTCAAAATTACTGCCAACAATTCCTACTTTCTTCCCCTTTCACCCATACATCACTGGATCTCCACATCCTGCTCCTCAAACTCCCCTTCTGCCTCAGTTAAGAAATGGGAACAAACTCGGATGCTCTCTTCTGACAGTGGGTAAATGGGGAAAAGAGCAACGCGAGGCAGGGGACTGCAGAGGAGCTCCCCCCGCATGGCACGTTGCAGGGCTCGGGGCAGGACGAGGAATGCAAAGAGCAGTGGGTCAGGCCCTGGCCGCAGGGCGACCCGGAGCATGAGGGCGGCTGACAGCAGGCGACCCCAGCCAGCCTACCTCTGCCTATGGCCACAGAAAGAAGTGGGGACAAAGCCAGGGGATGAAGCACCGGGAACAAGCAGAAAAGGAGTTGCTTTTCAGAAAAAAACTGGCAGAAGAGAAGTGAAAAGTCACGATCCTCTGCATATCAGATGTGCTGAGGTACTGGAAGATGTGAAGGGAACATCTGTTCATTGCCCCTAGATGAAGATAACAGGGAAAACCAAACAGTATCATATTATAATATGGGGCCACAACTGAAAAGAAAATAAACAGTGAGTGAGGTTTTTTTTCTAACAAAGGAACTGAGTCATCACCCCATCATTTCTGATGGACTTTATCTGTCAAACGAGAAATGTGCCAGGTCAGAAAAGCTATACCTGTTTGGAGAATATTGTGGTGCTCAGATCCTCTCCCTCCCCTGCAGCCCCCCAGCCTGTTCCACTGCTGCAGGTCTGCAGCCCTCCCTTCCCCTCTGGGCAGCAGCTAAGGCCATGACTGCGTTAGCAGGGACTGATGTACAAAGGGAGCAGATCTGACGTAGCTGATGCGAAAGATTCCATGTCCACAGAATATACCTTTTGGAGGGCTGGAACCATTAGTGAGCATGCTGAAGAACTAAGGGCAGATAAGGATCATCCCAGAGGACTGGCAGGATGCAAACATCAGACCTATTTTGTATCAGGATGAAAAGGAGCCACAAAATTTTAGACCAACCAGTCTAACCCCAATTACCAGAAATATTGAGGAATAAAGTATCCAACAATCAATCTATAAGGGCCTAAAGGATAATCAAGAGATTACAACTCACCTACCACCAGTCCTCAAAAGGAAAACAAGCCAAAATAAAAGTGGCAAGAGTAACACATGTCAAATGAATTTAAGTTCCTTCTTTGACAAGGTAACTTATCCAGTGGATGTGTGGAAGTACTGTCTTGGTATTTCACAGAATCAAGGTATAGTATAGATAAGGTAAGTGCACAATCATCTGAGAAGTTACCTCAAAAGAGATACTATCAGTGCTTTACTGTTAAACTGAAAGGAAACTTCAAGCGGAGACTTCACTGTGCTGTCCTGGGCCAGGTACTTAGCTAATCATTCATGATTTGAACACTGGACAGAAAGAAGGTCTAAAAAGTCTTTGGCAAATAGGATCAGAATTAAAAGCTACCTTGCTAAAATGGAAACAGGGTCTGGAACCAACAAACTGAAATACAGTAAAGGCAAACGCAAACAGAGGGAAGAAACCAAGCACAAAACAGAAAAAACAACCAGACTGCAGAATTTCAGAAAAGAACCAAGAAATTCTAGCATATCACGAACATCTGTCAACAGAAACTGCAGTTACCAAAATGATAATTCTCATTGTGGGACTGCTTTAGATTAGGTGTGTCATGCGTCAGACCAAAGAGGTAGTGATCCTGTCCTAGCCAGTACTGGCGACATGTCTTTGGGAGTTTGGTGCCCAAACTGGCTTACAAATAAGCTATCATCGAAGAGAGGAGAGCCAGGGGAGAGCAGCAAGAATGCATTGAAATGTGGAAAGCACCACCTAGGAGGATCTGGGACATTTTAGTATAAAAGAGAGGATTACACGTCTTCCAACATATAAACCATTGTTAAGAGACTAGTAAGATATTGTTCTCCGTGACTGCTATGGATATGACAAGAAATAGGCTTAATCTGCAGGAAAGAAATTTTAAGTTGAATATCAGGGGAAGAAACATCGTAACAAAGGATAGTGAACTCTTGAAGCTGGGGAACTATAGAATCTCTTCTTTTTAATGACTATGAAGAAATTAAACATATTTCAGGAATGGCTTGACTACATTTTATCCTGCTGTAATGCAAATGGGTGGACTACCAGCTCTCTGAGGTCCTTTGCTGACATACCTTTCCACAATAACCAGTGGACTTCAGCTTTTCATACTGCAATTCTTGAAATTTCAACTCTAGCATTGACCATATGCAGTGTTTTATCAGCTCAGGACCCAAAAATCCACCGCTGTATAGTTCTGTTCAGCAGAAGCAGGTTCTCACATGTATTGTGGGACTGTAGCTTTAGATTTGTGGGACTTGCTTCTATTTGGGAACTGAAATCTTTTGGTATGTGCTGCACTCATTTTCATTATAAGAATGTAATTAGTCACAAAATGGGAAAGTAAATTAAAAAGGATATGAAATTTTATGTCCTGATCTTGAAAATTAAACAACAAATATTTATACTAGACAATCTCATATGCAATTATTCCTTTCAGTTACACATTTATTTGTAAATTTTTAAAATACGCATTCAAACATTACTACTATTGCATTTAAATCAAGTCTATGTGGTACTGTCAAGAAGCATCACAACTACAGTGATGACTCATAAATAAACAAATAGTACTACTAAAGTAAAACTATAGATATTGGAGAATAGGCAGGAGTTTGGAGGTATAAACAAAATAAGAATTTAAATTAAAGCCCCCCATTTTTTCCTCTATGAAAAAACAGAAAGCATAACATTGTATCTCTGATTTTGTATTCCAAACAATTTAATACAATTCAAACAAAATCACCTTATGACACTTAAAAGCAAAGCATAAGCAACAGAAAAAGCAAAACAGGACTATTAAAGAGAAGCCTGTGGGATTACAATGTTTTGGCATTCAGAAAATTAAGTGCAGAAGCAAGTTTTTGGTTTGATATGCAAGAATTTAGACTGACTCCTGTTATTAAGCACCCTCATTGAAGTCAGTGTGAATTTTGCCACTGGCTTCAACTGGAGCAGGAATAGGCATGTTACCAGCCATTACAGCAGGCTGTATTCTTCAGCTAACAATACACTTCCACATTTAAAGACAAAGGAAATATGTTAAGTCACCTACCCAGAATGGATGGGACTTGAAACAAGGTTAACATTGTCCAAGGTGTCTGCAGCCCAGCTATAGTGTCTGAGAGAATCAGAATCAAACTCCCTTTGAAACGTCAGGTGCTTAAAAACATAATAAAAAGAGATAAATTGAAATTCAAAATGAACATAAAACCACTTGTCTTAAATACAAGCTTGTTAATATAATTCTATTAGCTTTAGATCCGGACCTTTTCCACATCACAGTGCTGATATACCAGTTAAATTACTGGAAATCCCGTAACAGAAACATAGAATCCACAGACAAATTAATCTTACATATCTTCAAACTTTCTTTTTGCCCGCTTTTCCCACTTCCTTCAGTTACTCCTATGTCCCCCTCCAATCTTCACTTACATGTGCAACGTTAAAAAGATTGAAAAAAATATTACCATTTGTACTGCAATCATACTCTGTACAGACAGGCAGTATAATATTCCCCCACAGAAAATGCCATTGGATAGATCCTTATTCAAGCAGAACCTGTGAATAACTTCACTGAGAGTTTAACTGAAGCTGTGAATGCACGACCAAGCTCCTGGTGGGTGGAGGGTTTAGTTTGTCTTTATACACATACAACCAACATGAACGCTGTTTTCTGGAGTGCCACCGTCCCTACTCATCTCTATAAAAATAGCTTTAACCCTGTGAAGTGCTGGCACACTGGTGCTATAATTAACTGCCCCATCTGACAGACACTGAGGCGTAATTTGTTTCTCGCTGCTGCCCGTGGACATGCGCACGCACACTCATGCATCCTGTGCCCCACAACAAGGTCTTGTACTATAAATCCTCTTATCTGTATAGCAAAGCCATTCTAGTAAAATATTCTTTTTTCTTTGTTTCTTTTTCCTAGGAAATTAAACAAATGAAATCTTAAAATACTGTATGCCCATATTTCCAGGGTGATATGAAAGCTTCTAAACAATTTAAGAAGAACCGTCAGAAGTTACATCAATAAAACTAAGTCAAGAAGCTGTCATGCAATACACGCAGACTATCTGCACCCGAGATGGTGTTAAATATGTCAGTGCTTCCTCTAAGTAGGTTGTTTTCTGCTTACAGGCAAATACATCTAGAGAGAACAGAGTCTGTGAAGACTAAAATCTTATAAGGCTGTTTTCAAATTAAATTCTGTGGGTTCAATTCAAACCTGAGCCAAGCACAGAATTCTACACAAGGAGGTTTTATTATTTCCACGTATTCTTTTTTTTTTTATGTACTGGCACATAGAGGTAGTGCAAATGAATTATTTTGAATGGAAATATCAGCATTAGTAGTAAATCTGGCAAGGTCATAAACACACAAAAATACTTCTGTTGAGAAGCTTCCACAAGATAAGCAAGCAGATAGTGCTCTGTTGTTGACCAGAACCTGCAACCCTCCCATCACTCTGGAGTTTCCAAAAAAACTTCTCTCTTTAGACATTTCTTTTATTTCAGATGAGCATCCCAGGTTTCCTTCCAAAACCATCGACATTGTAATGTACTGCCAATCAACAGAAACATCTGCAGGGTACAACTTTGCTCTGTCACCTGTCCAACACTGTGGCACATGGCTTGATGCCTCCTTCTTCGGCTACCTTAACTCTTTTATTAGGATCTTTCATTCAACTTTTTGCTGTAAGATATGCACTTTAGGCCTGATGGTTCAAGCACAGACAACAAAAAGGGGCAAACTTGCATATGTTAAACACCAAAATACACCATCAGACATAAAAGATAAAAGGAATGCTATTAAAACAATGGCAATTAAGAAACGGCAGTGGCTTTAATTAGCACCATTTTGAAAAATGTATCATAATTTAGTTTAATGAAGACAGTTTTCTATCTCTTTCCAATAGAACACTAGGGATTCTCCTACATTTTCCTGAAGAGCCCACAGTTTAGGCAGGAAAGTCATCGCTGTGGATTTCTGCTATTCTAAGTGATTCTAACTTTTGATACCAAATAGTATAAGATCCAGACAGTTGGTCTCAGAAGTTGTAAAAATTTAGATAAACAAAAGTAAATGTATTCCTTTGCTTAGTGATTAACATTATCATCAAAATAGGACAAAAAAATAAATGTAAGAAACGCGTTAAAAAGAACAACACAATTTAGTGTTTGTCATTCAAATGCCTGTTAAGCCATAAGAGTGTCACTGCACTGAGGTCCAGGCATGCACCAGGACATATACATCAACAAATAAACGTGGGATTGTGTTTGCTATAACAGAAGAAAAATGCTAAAGTTCCTTCAACAGCGTGACACAGAAAACTAAACATAGGACCACATAATTTCCAAGGAAATATGTGGCCACTCTAAAATAATCTATGCTAGACAGAGGTGCTACTGTGCTTACTAAGTTGCTGTAGGTTTGCTTACACACATACATAGGGTTCCTTGGTCTATTCCTTTGTCCTGAGCTACTGTCTATAGATCAGGTGACTATATTTTTTTGATGCATTCCTTTCTGACGAAGTGCACTCAGACAGATCTTTTGGACATATTTACAGCCAGCAAAAGCACAAAGCCTACAGCCAATAATTTTGGCAGAGAAAGAGAGTAGGAAAAGCTAATAGCCGGACACACGCATCTTACACACAGCACACATCTGTGGATCTCATTTTGTCAGTCTGTTGAGGTGCTGGATTTTCCAGGCAGGCAAAATAATCTTCCTGTGTAAGCTGCAATATAAGCAATCCAGAAGATGGTACTTCATCAGTGACATCAAATCACAGGATTCATCCTGTGTTTGGTCAGGTCCCAGTGTTCCCTCCCTGGACTGAGGGAGATTAAATATGCATTGCTCAAGGGTGTGGCATCATTAGATGCAAATACATGTATAAAAAATACTGATGGTTCTGCTGGCAAGGATCCTGCTGGTTGCATAACTGAATATCCAGGCTGTGTAATATCAGAGTTCAGCAAACAGAAGAATTTATGCTTCCTCCCAGATGAATTTATCCAGACAGAAGAGATTTAGCAAGCTGCTATGTAACAGCCTGATTCATCCTGCCTTTGGCTGATTAAATTCAGAGGCTGATGTAAATTATTCCGTGGAGAAAGTTGTTCGGATTTGGTCTGAGTTGCTGCATCCATGGTAATGCACCAGAACACAGAAATTTTAACTTTGCTCCAGCCAGGTTATGAGGCACAGTATGGCCTGGACTCAGGCTTCCCTATTGAACAGGGTCAGCAATAAACCACTGAATGCGAACAATGGAGAATATCTCGATTTCTCAGGGAATTATTAGAAACTCTTCTCTAATACCCAACGTGTCATGGTGGCAGTCAAGTTCAGTAAAGACTGGTTTCAGATCTTCCTCATTTGACTCTCTTTAGACTCCCAAGTCTCCCGGTGACCTTGGGGAGGGGTAGCTGTGGGATCTTCTGTTTTAACCTGATCAAGAGGTTGACAAATACCCCTTACTCTTTTATATACTTATATTTGTGATAAAATTAATTCCCTTTACTCTGAGACTTTGCTGTTGCCATGAACTCCAGACGGGTCTGAGCTTTACAAAAGAAGAGAAATAGAATATGCAGATAGGCAATGGCTCACTCCTTCAAAGTAGTGTGATACCCCAAAACAGCCTTAACCCCTATCAGTTTCCAGATGGACTTTTAGGATACTAGTTTTGACCCACGATGATCTTTGTTCCTGTGAATTCCATTGTTGGAACACAAGGTGGGTTTTTTCCCTGCTTTCTACTGCCACAGCAGAGAAGCCCAGTAATGCACAGAGGGAGGCATGGGAAGAAGAGAGGCAGGGGTATTCTCCATCTCCCAAATGCACTCCTCCTGCTTCAGCCAAAGAGCTGTAAAGCTTACCACCATAGGTTTGGGCTGGGCTGAAGAACAGAGGAATTCCAGAGGATGGATATATTTTTTGTCAGGACTTCGAGGTTTGCAGAAGCCATAGCAGAAAATTTTAGCTGGGCCCCCCTTTTCATGAAGATAGTTTGTTGCTTTACTGGCGTTTGTTTTTCAGGGGATCCTGGTTTTACTAACCTCTCAAGACGGGACTGACATTTTTTTTTCACTACCACCTTCACCATTCCTGATCCCCTCCTAGACTTGAGAAACTTGAAGTTTGTCTGGAGGATTAAGATTAGAACAACATTTACAACTAGTCTGTCAGCCAGGCCTCCAGCCTGGATTCATTTTATGTGACAAATTTGGATCAATGCTGAACTGCAATAATGGCACAATCATTGCTGGACAAAACCTGGAATCACAAAAATATGAAGACTATAAATGCAATGAAAACAGCCTACACCACTGCTCAGTACCAGCACTAGAAGGTTTTCATATCTGTTGCCTTCTCAGCTCAAGAGCCAACACTGCAAGAGATCCTCCAGAAAGCAGAGAGGTCCACGACCACTTGTAGAGAATAAGAAGTTTGCCCTAAAGTAGAGCTCCTGTACATGATGTGGTGTCACTGCAACACTTCCATGTACAGATAGTAGTTCTTATTTTTTTAGTGGAATTTTGTAATACAAAACAGGTTAATGGTGCACACTTTGAACAATGTTTTTTAGGAGTTATTCAGCTGGTTTTAAGTCTTGTTATTTCATCAAATGCACCCTAGCTGCTAAATCAATGCCATCTACTTTGATGGTAATCACAAAAATGGCCAGAATCATAAAACAAGGTAATATGTTCTCAGACTGAAGAGCCTTCCTCTCCTCTGAAATATGCATCATATCAAGAAGACTTAATGAAGGCTTAGGAGTAGGAAGTGTCAGAGTAACTTTAGGTTCTCAGCCCTGAAATATCATTTCTTGTTCCCAGTGCCAGTAGTTGCAGATTTTATTTTCTGACTTCAAAACAAGCAAAAGCAACAAAATTACTGCTATGCAATGTTCAGAAACTCTCCCTAGCTGGCTGTTGGAAACCAAGGTTGTTGGAGGTTTACAGCATTTCACTGGAAAGTAACAACCTAATAATAAACATTCAGTTGCTAAAGAGATAATCCAATTTCTGCCATTGTCATAACACCACCAAAACTGTGCAAAAACTGTAGTAAAATTGGATAATTTATACTACACTAGAATTTACAGACTAATACAATCAAGGTTTAAAATGCTTGAGTCCTGTTCTGTGGACCCTTTCCTCCCACATGAAGGTGTCCTCTGAGATCAATAACCCCCCTGTGCAGGAATACTTGCCGCTGCTGAGAGGTACCTCTGGGAAAAGGGCAGCAGAAAACCTTGGTTTCATTACAATCCACCTCATGCTCTTCCAGGACACAAACAACAGTTCCACTCCACAGTCCTTTAATTCCCAAGTAAAGATTTCTATGTGAATTTTTATTCAGCTTCCTAGCAGATCTCTGGCTTCTGTATACCAAGAAATTCTTGAGTAATTCAGTTAGATTTGAAAATCTGAAGCAAGTGTACCAAGCAAAATGCTGAGGAACTCACAAACAAAGCATACAGTACCCTACCATCTCCAGCATTAGCTTTTAGAAAGACTTTCCCACGCTATAATCAGGTCAAAAGATTCTGCTTTTGTTGTGTTAGTCACTGCACAAATGTTTGGAAGATACATAAACTGTTTAGTGCATAATAGCTTAATCTTTACAAGGCCAAATTCTTCCCAAGGGTGGAAAAACAAGGACAGCAGTTGGAGTCCCCTCTATGTGGACAGAACAGGCGAATGTAATCCCCAGGCTATAAAGTACAGACAAAGGTTGCTTAGTGTAAAACACATTGCTCCCAGCTTAACAAAGCACTCTAAGGATACACATAACATTAAACTCACAGATACTCCCATTGACTTCAATGGACAACGCCATACTCAGAAACATAACTGGTCCCTTAAAGGTTCTTTTGGTTTGGGACCCCATCACCCTCTCTCTTGCAGGATCAAACCCACAATGTGGTAAACCCACAACTTTCAGCTCCTTTCTTCTCCCTTTTCAATAGTTAAGAGAGTAGCGATAATCTCTGCGAGCACATCTGAGTGCTGCAGACTGTCATCCCCTACAAATACGAAGCACGAATACCTGGTGGCAGAGACACAGCACGTACCTGATCCTTTGCTGGTACCAGCAGTTCTTCAATCATCATGCTGTCTCGGGCATAAGAACTTCTGTTCAGCGTGTAGGACCTATCCGAACTGAAGGAGCGGAGGCTGTTGTATTTACCATTTATCATAGAAAGTGCAGATGACAATGAGATGAACAAAAAATAAAAATAAAAAATTAATACATGCAACTTCCAGGGATAGCATAAGATGGCAAAATATACATAATCTGTGAAATAAATACAAGGGAAAAAATGGAATAATAAGTATTTGACTGTAGTTAAATATCCCCTTCCCTACAATATACATAAACAAAATCACAACAGATGTTTACTGATTTGGCAGCAATGCCGTGGCTTTAGAATAAATCCAGAAAAGTGTATTCAAGTATTTAGATGAACTTTGATAAATGTCTTCACTCCCTAATCCTGAAAGGAGACCCATGCAGGCAGGTCCCGGGAGAGCTGTGGGTAGGTTACAGCGCCTGCCCATATGGCTCAGAAGCCTGCTGAAGCAGGTTTAACTAAGAGCAACTTTTTACGTGTTGTCATTCTCTTTGTGGCCGAACCACTTTTGACTTTGTTATAAACACCCTAGTTATTCCTTTAGTTAGAAAAAAGGATAATAATTTTGAAATGAAAGAAGAAAGAAGATAAATTTGCTTATTGATGATTAAATACAGATTCCAATTCTTTGAGGATTATTTTGTGCATGTTAGACTATTTAGAAGTAACTATGATCACTCTGAATGTGTTGCAATTAAATGAACATAGGAGTGTGTTACACTTAACCCTGGAAGATACATTATGGTATGTGCTAAAAACATGCTGCAGGCCTAGACATGCTTGCTACGTGACAAAAAAAAAAAAGTAGTACAAAAAGTGAATTAATAAAAAGCAACATCCAACAAAATATTACACTTTTGAACTAGCAACACTTTTCAGACTCAAAACTCTACAACTTGTTTCATGCATTTTGTAGTTGTTAATTGAACTTTTCTAGTCCCTTAGCACACGTTCCTCCTTGTGCTGGAAGCAGAACTGGGAACTTAATTACACACTGTAGGCATATGTTAAGCAGACTTTTACATGATAAAGGGCATAAAGAAATCAAGTTCTATTTGTTATAAGAGGGATATTCTCTAGGGCTGAGCCCACCCCCCACCCCAAAATAAAAGCATGTCACTTTCCAATGCTGAATAAAATGAAGATGAGCAATGGCAGCAGCAGAAAGATGTAACACGATGCCATGCCTTCTTACCTGACTTTTGGACTAAAGCAATTTACAGTGGAAAAGAAACAGGAGAAATAGAAAGCAAAGAATCAGACGGGAAAAGCAAGATGTTATGGCTGGATGGCTTATATATTTAATGTGTTTATTTCTTAATGTTACACTCAGAATCAGTAGTAAGATACATCCACAGAATACTTTTTGCTAAATAAAATACTGCACAGGAAAAACGCTGTATTTGTCTCCTCTGAGCATAACATGTGCAATGTAAACAATGAGTTACGCAGCAACAAATAGTAATGGTACTGCTAAAATCAGAAGCATGGGAATATTAGATTTCTCTCAAAGAAAAGATAAAATGAGGTTGAACCCTCAGATCTACCTAACAGATCTTGACTGTGAAATTCTGCTCTCCCCACTTGCACAGTGAGAATTTAGACATGTGCGGGAAGAGTACTGTAATGAATAAAAGGTGTCCTGTAAATCAGTGCCCAGCTCTGTACACCAAGTGCACAGGGAGTGTCCACCATCACCGCAGTACTTCAGACCTGACCAAATCTGATAGTGCTCTATGACAACCTCGCTCACGCCAACTTTGTGTTTAAAAGCAGCATGTCAGCTCTGTTAATTAAGTTTACAAAGACATAAGATTCTCCCTTCAGATCTGTTTTGCTGATATTCTAGCTAATGGACTATTTAAACGCATTTTGGCATTCCTTGTGAATGTATTATGACATAAATACTTATTAACTTACCTAAAAATTGTAACTGAAGCAAAACATGGCTGGGCACTACTAAAGAGCAAATTTGCACTGCATGCTTGCATTTCTAATGCGTCCATAACAAACAAGACTGAAGGGTAGACATCTAAGCTTCACCTTCTGGGAGTTGCCATTCACTGTTAGACAATGAACTCACTTTTTAAAACAGATCTTTAAACTACAGCATAGGAAAAACTCCTCAGGGCTCCAGCTTATGAGGTTTAATTATTAGCTTCAGTACCATTCAACTGTCAGTAAATACATTGCAAATCCACAACTATGGAAGTAATCTCTGCTCATACAGCTTTAATTGTTTTGAGCAACGCACAGTGCAGGCTTTAGCAAGATTCAAAAATGAAATCTAAAATGTTGATCTAGAAACACCCGAGTTGAAATCAACATTAGTCAGATATTATATTAAGTTTACAGTGTTTTATCAGGTTCACAGAAACTTTGGCCTGTTTTCTGTAATGCGTAATCTGTTCCCTGTCAAATGAAACCCTACAACAAATTTAGGGTACACCTGCTTTTTTTTATTTTTGGGAGCATTTTTCTTTAATATTGGCTATCTCAGTTGGATTACTCACTACCCCCTTTAAAGAAATAAAAGCACCGAAATAGCAAAATGATTGTCATTCAGTTTTTCTGGCATTTACATTCTTCAGATAAATTAGTCCATTAAGGAATACTCTAATGTGAGTATCAATTTGACCAGCAGTAGTGAAAAGAAACCTGTTCTTCCTGGCTGTTCTAGGTCAGTTTCTAGACCAGTTGCAAACTGCTAGCAAAGAGCTGCCTTGGAGATGTTCAGAGCATGAGCAGATACCAGAAAAAGTGAACAGTTCGCTTTCAGTATCATCGCCATAAGAAGCCAACATGATTAAAGAATATGAAATAAAACTGCAATGAACATATGCTTTAAAGGCGCAGTATTATCGTAACACGGAAGCACACCCCCTCTACTTTGTTTCGAAAGAGGCTCCAGCTTTGTGTGAAAGAGCACGCTTGATTTGTAAAAACTGGTAACTGTGGTGACACGCAAACATGAGAAACAGCAAATACAATACCTGGCAGAGCGGGCTCCCAGGCTAAAGCCCATGTATCCTTCAGCAGGCAAAGAATCATCTCCCAACTCTTTCAGGTCCTGGGGTCCAAGGTATTTGTCCGTATCACCTGTCATTGCATCCTCACCTGCCAGTACAAAAGCCAGGCTGAAATCAGAAGCTACATGTACCGTAAATGTTTGTGTGCTTCGTAAGTCATGACGCCCTTCTCTGCTCACCAGCAAGGAATCAATCCCGTCACCCCCCCTTTCCCTAAGGCTCTTTCCATGTAGTATGTCAATTATCCACCCTCTGAACGGGCCTGAGAAAATAACTTTATTGGGTGCAAATGTAAGAAGCAAAACTCCACCTTGACGTAAATCCAATAAAGTTATACAAGGGATGACTTTTGCCCAATCGTTAAGCAAGCTAAAGGCTTCTTCTGTACTTTGCACCATTGCACTCACTTTTGCTTTCCTTACCAAAAAGCCCGAGCTGACAAACTAGAGCTAGGTTATTCTGTACGCAAAAAACCCCAAACCACTTGGCTGTGAGAGACAGCCTGGCTGCCCACCAGTACAGAAAAGTGCAGCAAGCTTGAATGGACGCTGGGTAAAAGAAGAGGCCCGCCTTCCACCTTAGGCATTTCTCAGTAACTTTTGCAAGTTTGAATGTGAGAGGGGACTATTTACTTTTTTTTTTTTTCTTTTTTTGTAGGACCTGCTTCACGCTCCCAGGTTGGTTTTCGGAAGGTAAGCGCTTTATGAAGCCTCTTCGCTGCACAGCGAAGGCAGGGCTCAGGCGCAGCCCGGCGGGCCCGAACAAAGCCGTGCGCCAGCCCGGCGCTGCCGCCCGCGGGGCCGGCGGCCAAACCCCGGCGAGCGGTGCGGCTGGCCCCGCGGGAAACGCCAGTCGCGACAGGCCGACACCGACAGAGAAGTGGGTGATTAGGTTTTTTAGAGAAAATGAAAGGAAGGCAGGTTAAATCCTCGAGGAGGAGGCCCGACGCCGCAAAGGGTTAACGAGCAGCTCGCTCTCGCTAGCAGCATTTGCATACCATTACATCATGCAAAACCTACATTCCTGCATTGACAGAGCAAGTCCAAAGTATGCCTTTTGCGGTTGTAGGATTTTTTTTCCCGTTCCCTCAACAACCCAGAGCGGAGAGAGCTCCCGGTAAGCTCGTTACTTGCCGACCTTCACGCTCTCCTCCTTTGTTGTGAGCGCATTTTAGGTGTGTAAAAGTTGCACAAAAGTTGAACAGCGTGTTCTGCAAAGTAAGTGACTCCGCAAGCCCAGCTGTACGTTTCCCACTTTCATTCAAGGAGTTTAGACTAGTTTCCAGTCACTTAACTCAGGAAACCACAGGCGAGCTCCGGTTTTAAACTAACAATCAATTCTAAAAATACCCCTTCAGCTACTGCTTTGCAAACGGCAAACAGACCGACCAACTTTCTCCTCCAGCCCAGCAACAACCAGTATTTTAAGTAACAGTTCAAAAGCTAAAATGTTCATCATATACCAGAAAGCATTCAAAAAACCAGAAACAGAAACATTAGAAATTAAGTTAAACTTTAAAAAGTCTTACTGTTTTGGAAAGCCATTTTCACCAGTCTGGTCTATAAGAATTTTTTCCCTGATGTTTCCAAGAATTCCTATTAGTCCTATTAGTCCTTAAGCAGTGATTTAGAGTTAATCTCCAAACCAGCACAAGCAAACTAATCCCTGTGGGTCATATTCGCTTTCCACACAACAACTGAGATCTTCTTAACATCTTGATCTCTTCGTATGTATTTTAGGACATGTGCATCTCTGTCCCCTCAACTCAGATCACAGTTCTTTGCAAATATGAAACAAAACGAAAGATAATGACTACAGTTAAAAAAAAAATCCCCTTTTAATCACTCTGCAGACATCCCTTTAAAGCTTCTGCTGATTGGATTACAGCCTCCCTTGGCAAGCCTCTTGAACGGTGACATAAATGCAGGCACTCCAGTTATTTGTATGTAAATAGGGGTGCTGCGAGGGTGTAGTTTTTCTGTAACTCGATGCCGGGGCTGAGCAGGGAGCGCGGGGCTGCCGGGCTGCGGGGAAGGGCGCTGCGCTCCGCCCGCCCTCGCCGGGGCTGGGGCTGGGCACCTCCCCCCGCTCCCCGCTCCATCCCCGGGGCACCCCCGCCAGCTGAGCCCCAGCGGCTCCGTGGGTGCCGACGGCGGGGTCTGGGTGCTGCCCCCACTCCCTCTCCGCCCTCCAGCGTGGGGTGCGTGTGTCCAGGGAGAAAATTCAGCTGCTTGAGAAAAAAGGACTGCAGCTGGGGAGGCGACGAAGGGGCCCAGAGAGGGTCAGAGACGCGGGCAACTTTAAGCAGCTGCTAACTGGACCAGCAGCATTTGGAAACTTCTGCCCTTACAACACCTGAAGACGAGCGCTGCGCCACTGTAAGGAACAAACGAGGCATTTTCTTTAGGAGCATCATTTGTCAAAGGCAAGGTGGAGAATGATAAAAAGCTATTCCAGTTGAGCTGCAAAATACATTAGATGTTATCCCGCTCCGCAGCTAATCCAGCCAGAGCAGGATTACGCTGATGAAATGCTCTCATCAAAGGAAAAGCTGCATCTAGGAGTGGTAATTTCAAAGAATTCCAGACATTGTTTTGTGATCGTGGGAGGCTGGAGCAAAATGGGTGGTGCACGTTTCAGCAATCCCGCTCTGTTTAATTAGGTGCCCCAGTCTAATCCTCTGCGTTTCAGGTAACGAGCAGAGTGTTTGCTCACAGCAGACTGTAGTCCTGCAGAGAGAGGTCCCATGGAAGAGTGAAGACAAAATTCATCACTGAACACAAATGACAGAGAAATGCCCAAGAAGTGAGGCACCGATGAAAAAACGCCAAAGAAAGAGAATACTGCATTGCTTTGCTGCAGTTGCCATCCTTCCCTTCATAATATGTTACGTGTTGAAGAAAGATGATGTCCCTGTTAGCAGTGGGCAAACATAGCTATCACAAGTATAGGAAACCGTTCAAAATCCAGGAAAGAATAGCGGCAGTAGGTCAAAGCAAAGGCCCGGCAGTCCTAGTATACCCTGTCTCTGACAGCAGCCACACTTCACAGAAGAATATAAGGACATGAAATAGCAGAAGTCCTCCGGGACATTTTTCAAGCTGGCAATGATATGAGCACACATTTCCTAAAGCCTCAGGAGCTTTGTATGTAGGTATTTTTTTCCCCTTTTTAAATTCTTCCAATTACACTTTGAACTCATGTAAACTTTTTGCATTCCCCACATCACGGATGCGTGCCAAGGAGTCACACAATTCAACTACCTGTTGCAGGAAGAGCAGCCCTTTTAATGTAAGCTGAACCTGCCTCGTGCTGGTTTCACTGATGCCCCCTATTCTTGGACTTCTGGAGAGGCAGCAAGCATTACCGGTCACTTTGCCACCCACTATTTTATACATTCTAGCCTATCCTTTGTTCAGCTTTTTTTTCTGGGATAGACAGTCTTACTCTATTTACTCTTTTCTCCCCAAGAAGCTTTTCTATGCCTCTCATCGCTTTGCCACCTTTTCCCATATTTTCCCTATTTTTCTGGGCCCTCAGCATGTCTCCTACAGCTGGGAATTGCAAGAGTGCTGTGTAGGTGCTCTTTTTAAAGGCCAGTGAGAAATACAGGCTCTCTGGCAGCAGGAGAGAAGGCATCATTGGCCTGGGAAAAGTCCCAAACAAACTTCAATCATAGCCTGGGATCCAAATGGGCATTTATCATTGGTTTTGCTAAAGATCCCTGAAGCTTTTGCCACTCCCTCATCACAGCCTGTCCAGAGCTGCCTGATGGCAGAAGAGGTACAGCCACTGAGAAGAGCAGGACGCTTCTAGTTGTAGCCAAGGTTTTGGTTCCACGCAAGTATGGAGAAAAGCCAATACCAAACCACTGAAACTTTTATGAATCTGTAAAATTTTATGGAGACAAAGAAACTCAGAAAACTCTGAGCATAAAAATATAATAAATCAACTCCTCCTAAATTGATCAGTAACAGACTTTCATGCAAGGGGATGCCCTGACCTGCCTCAAATGCACTTAAACTGCTGTACCTCAGCACCTACTCAGGGATCAGGCCGTGTGCGCTCATGTCCTGTTAGGACATCTGTCTAATCCGCAAGGGACTGATTAGCATGATACTTACTCCTACTGAGAGGACTCTCCATTAAATGGGTTTAAAACAGTGTCCTTATTTACACCCAAAAGTTTGTCATCTACTGAAGACCAAATAAAAAAAAAAGCTCAACAATAAGTGTTTCTTGACAGTGACTGTCTGAATTCTCAACACCTGAACTGTGTTTTGGTTTGGATTTTTTTCCCTTCGCTGCTCACATAGTCTCACCCTTCTTTGTATCAGCTTCCATTGCTTGCTGTCCCTTCACCTCTGGGACGGCAGCGGTAGCTTTGGGGGTGGGGTGGGGGGTGACAGAGCTCATTGCTGAGTTGTGGCAGTTGCTGCAGGGCTTCAGCTTCCTCCACCAGATTAAAGCTCTTGCACCCGCCCGGAGGGATGCTTCGAGGCTGAGCACTCGAGGGGGTTCCTCCAGGCCTTTCACAGACGGCTGGGGTTGTGCTTTAGCACGGCTGGTTCCTGGCTCCCCAGCAGCCCTGTGGCCACGGGGCGCACTGCTGGGGCTCCCAGCAGCGGCACAGGGTGTGGGGTGCGAGCTCACATCTGGAGATGGTAAGAGGAAAGACCTGGTTCTTCCAGTCTCATGTTTCACATTTGTAAGATTTGCGATCTCTTTAAAAATAAAAACAGAGCACATGTTCAGTGTACATCAGAATTGCTCTATATTCTTCTACAAACTTTCTGCTACATATGAAGATGAGCCTTCATTTTTTCCCCACAAAATCATGTTCACATCTTTCAAAAAAAGGGTATTTCTTTTTTGTGGTGTAGCAGTTTCCCAGCACTTAACCTCATTTGGGCAGAATTGCCATAGTCATCTAGGAAAAGGAAGAAAAGGTCTCTCCTCTCAACCAGTCTGACTCCAAACCAAACTTTCCTCAGCTGGGAAGAGAAATTACACAATGTCCATGTAAATACTTATTTAGCGGGCACAGCAAGACATAAGCACAAGGAAACAGTTTCCTGACATTTGCCTCTGAGCTCTGAGACTCTACTTCCCAAGCCTTCAATTTCTCTTATGAGAGAAACCTTGAGGTTTGTGGCATATTGAGAAATCATTAAACAAGTTTCTCTCACTGAAGAGTTTTGGCTGATGACATGAATGTTAGCCAAGTGAGGGAGAGCTTGGATTTAGGTGGTGAATTTGTGCCCTTCTCTCACTTGGAAATCAGCTCCCTGGCTATGAGATTGAGAGTGCATTACCATCTTGAACATATTTATTTCTACTGATGCAAGTGGATGCATTGTGTGTAAATACCCTATCAACATTGAGGAGTTGTGGGGAAGGGCATCAGTATATTGCCTCTACAGATGTGCAAGTCAGGAAAGAGAGACAAGCCAGTGGTTATTACCTCAAAGCCTGTAATTCATCGCATGACTTGCACACTGCAATGCTTCAGCATAGATTAATAAAATACCTATTATTTGATTTGAGAGCTCCCTTTCAGTGTTAGGTTTGAAAATGACCCTGTTATATATAAGCTAGTCTCTTAGCTCCCCTATAACAAGATGGGTGCAGAATAGTCTCTAGGCAAGGAATCGATCATATTACCTGTGTTCTTAATTTTTGGTTTGTTTTTTGTTAAACTGAGAGTTAGTGGCTATAAAAACTTTCCACAGATCTCACACATCCCTGCAGGCTTTGCATTTGGCCTTAACAAATGAACCCGTATATTAAAAGACACATTTTACATCTTTGGTTCTAATATTCAGATTCCGTATAGGAGTGTTTCTCATCCGGACCTCACCACATGCTGTGCAGTGGGATACGGCAATAGTTACTGCTCTATTAGCTAACACTATTATGCATCAGTGTTCCAGTCAGTTAAAACAATACAGTATTTTGAGCAGTACAATAGCCTAAGAGAGTTATTTGTAAAACACAGGTGCAGGGTAAGAACACTATCCATTTGGAACTGCAGCAATGGGAACACAATGACAAACTGAAAACAAACCAAAAGCCTCAATGCATGAATTAAACAAGAACTCCAGACAATGAACTTAGCTAAATAGCTTTTATACCTTACTGCTTAAATGCTATCAAAATTAAAAGTAAATATATCACTAGGGAGGAAGAAAGAAAGATTAACTAAAGAAGCACAAGAAAATTGAACGCAGTCATTTCTTTTCCTACTAGAGAAGAAAAACCTGCAGCTCTAACGTAAGTGAATTGGGACACACAAAAAAGCCTTCAGGACACTGTCATCCTCTTCATCAACTCAAGACCTTCCTGTTTCTGAATGTCACCTGGGAACCTAAGCCTGCCGTGGCCTCTGGAAACCTGCAATTCCTGGTGACACTCGCACGGACTCCTGCACATCCAAACCAGGAGAGGTCTGACCTAACAGGGGATGCTGGTATAGGGGAGGGAAGCAGTTGCCAAAGGAGTTTTAAATACTTGGGCACCGCTAAAGCCATGTCAAGCCTGCCCAGCACCGAGGAGCGAGCTGGGATGGGCAGGCTGCTAGCGCAAATAGCTCAGGAGACTTCTCAGAGGCACTGAAAACAGAGGGCTTTATTGCCACTCTCACAGATTTCACATCACTTTGCGGATGATACAGATGAAATCTCAGCTACAAAGTATTTCCTGAATACTAACAAACACCAACATGTTGAGTCCAATGCAGCATCCTCTTTATTCAGGACAAAAGTAGTCTGATGTGGTTCTACTGAATATCATGACTGAAATAATAAATACTAAAAAAAAAAAAAAAGCAGCCAAACAAAACAAAACAAAACCACCCCAAAACCACACAAAAACCCCTCCACCCTGAAAATACTTCTTTCCAGGCTAAGAGTCCACTATCAACGTAAATCAACAATTTCAGAGCTTAATTCACATCAGAATTTAAAAAAAAACCCCAACAAAATTTCATTTCTTCTACTGTTCACTTTTGCTATCAGTTATTTCTTCCAAAGTGTTTTGATATTTGACCTTTTTGTCCCATATTTTTCAGTTACAATAGTAAAACAATTCTCCACTTTACAAAAGCAGCAGCAAAAGGACGATTTCAGGAAACTGGAGGTAATTTGGTTAAAAAATTGGGAGTAAGAGATTCAGAAAAAGTTAGAGGATTATCAGCAATGGCTCAAAGAATTTTTGAAAGCATTCTTAATTGTAAAGCAGAAATTATTGTTAGTGGGATAATAAGAAAATTATCTGAAAGGATTAATTTTCAGACAGACGAAATAAAAGGAAGAGGCTTAAGTTAAATATCACCGCAATACAAAAATGCACAAATACCTTCTTCAACATCTGACAAATATTCAGCATCACTGAGTATTTCAGGGGCATTGGCTTTACGAACTGCATGATTTAAATAAACAAAATAATTAAATAAAAGCATAGACTATCAATGTGTCAACAAAATAATAAATGTAAAACAATAATGAATGTGCAAAGACCATATCCAACTAATTCTGTTTGCTTGTTTTTTTTTTTTAAACAAACATTTCTTACAACAACAAAAGACTGAAAAATAAGTGAGAGCTTTTTATTTTTTAATACCTTCATCATCAGACATATCAAGAACTTCATTCATGGTTTCCGGTACATTCATTTTGTGCTTTTCTGTAACAGTCTGTCAAAGAAAAAAAATCATTTCAGAGCACAGGCATCATTGTGTTTAGAACTATAATTATTTTAAAAATTAAATGCAAGGTAGGACATTTTTATCTGCAGTTAGCAAAACAAGATTTAGGTTTTTTAGCTTCTTATTCACTTTCCTTTTTATAGATGCATTGAACTATACATTAAAAAAGACTATATGAAATAATACAGAAATAGGCAATATTATATTTGTATTTTAAACTATACTCAAATTTTCACAGCAGAAAAAGCATGAGCTGAAAGCCTAGAAGATGATGATATCAAAAGAAAAAACAAGTACACTGAAAAGAGTTTCATGTCAAGGGTTTTAATAAAAACTTTAAATAGTTGTCTAAATTTTGAGCAGGAATATGTCATCTCTATTTAAACAAAACTTTCTGAGGGAAGTATTTCTCCTTTGTCATTAGAAAAATGCTGCAATTTGGGAGCAGGCTTAATCTATGTGAATTTTTTCAGAGGTGCCTCAGCATGAATTGTGTGTTTTTCCCACAAATGAGAACAATTGTAACCACATGCAGGCTAAATGATACCCCTTAAGGAATTTGTGCATGCAAGACACTCAGAAGTGGTTGGTTGATTTTCATCCTGATGTTTATATTGATTCAGACTCAAAGACCAATATAAAAAAAAAATTAGAAGCAGAAAAAAAAAAAAGTTATGAATGCCTGAAATCTGTTCCTAGAATACCTGTGTATCCCACAAATGGCACACACATGCACATAGCACTTTCCAGCTGGGGTACAGCACAACAAGCACTGGTAAAGTTTTAGGTCACACAGGAGACCCTGCAGAGTTACCACTCAAGGAATGCAGTGGAATTAAAAAAAACAAAACAAAACAAAAACAACCCCAAAACCCCCAAAAACAAACACCACAAGCCCCACACCAAAAACCACTTCCATCTTTATGGGGTTTTTATATCTCATTGTTTTCAACCACCATTACTTCTCATCCTTCATATACAAATAAGAAATCATTAACAAGTTCAGGATGACAAAATAGCTTTTCCATTTTCATTTATTTTAAAATATTTCAGTTTTTCTCCAGTCTCATGAATACTCATTTGGCAGTTCATGTTTCTTGGGCTACTGCCATCAGTTGATACAGGCAGAAGAGCTCCTGCATGCTCAAACATCACAAAACTTATAAAAAGCCTCACACTTATTTCATTTTGTGGGAATTACTTGCAAAGCTTTTTAACATATTGCTGTTAAACTAGCAAAATCACAGGACTTTTTTTTTCAGGCACTACTGGATTTTTTTATTGGTGTTTGAGTATAAATTGTAGTAAAACTAGCTATGTTCATCCCTGGTTTCATTAAATTTACCTTTGGGAGTTGTTTAGCCACAAGGCTCAAAAAATAAGTCTCAGCAGTCAAACTGAGTTTTTAAGACCCTCAGTTGTAAATCAGATTTCATGTCTAGACTCCCAAAGTCTGACAATCACATACTTGTGACTGATAAGCAGCATATTCTGATTTTAATGGAAATTATTTCTGGGCTTCTCTCGAGAGTAGGTATTTGGGGTAGTATAGGCCTTTCAGCATCTAACATTTTTTCTAGCACAATTCACAGCCTGACCCACCATCTCTCTACTTTTCTTCATCTACAGAACAGAAATGATCAGTCACCTTATGCAGCACAAACTCCCCCAGCTTCTTGGTTCTACAAGCTAAGAATGATCTTGTGATATTGGGAGTTCTTAGCATAAAAATGTTTTACTTTTCCTGGAGCTACCTAGTTGTATGCTACACAATCGTCCAAATTTATGCTACCCCGTATAATCTTCTCCATCAAATTTTTCAGGTTGTGGAAAACTATTTTGGAATCTTTCTAGAGAGAAATGTGTTCCTGATAAAACCTAGAAAGAAGCTGTAACAAAAATTCGTTATTATTTTCTGGCATATTCTTTTATATTTTATTGTTCTGAAATTTGTCTCATGTGGTGGATTTTCTGTAAGCTACTGAATTATAGATCACAGCCAGGAAAGTCACAGGAAGAAAAGGCACATGCAGTAGCAGAGCTAAAATCTGCCTGTCATCCCAAATGCTCATCGTATTGCAACCACCTGCTTGCGCTGATAGACCACACAAATGGGTGATGACAAAACATGGAACACACAGTAACTGTTTTCCATCTCTGATATGCCTAAAAATACATAAGTGCACATACTTCTCTTTTTCTTTTTAATCAGAAAAAAAAGTTGCAGAAAGGAAAAAGCAAATTTGCAGCCAATGCTCTAATTTATGTTCTTAAGACCCAATTTTGGCTTTACTACTATGGGGGTGCATGGAGGCTCCTCACCTCAAAAAACTGTTTTCTTCATAGAGCAATTTGGCAAAACGTTAATGAACAAAATATCTTTCTGAGAAATATTTTGGATTCTGTGAATCACCATTTTTCTCATAGCAGGTAATATTTGACCATTGCTAGTCCCTTTAATCTCTCCCGGCTAATGCTGCAATAAGCCTTCCTGAGAGGCAAGACAGACAAGCTGGAGTTCATGTATATGTCGGTGAATGGGTATCTTGAGTTGCAGGAGCTGACTGTGGCTGCTTGCAGAAGACAGCCTTTCACCATCTTTCAGAAGACGCCAGAAACTACGTAATGAGGTGCTTTTAAGTAAATTCCAACCACTTTTTAGATCGGAATAGGTTCTCTTAGGCCAAATACAAGCCATTATACAGCAGTCCCTTGGCAAACGCTCTCAAAAGGCAGAAGCAGCTTCTGTTTACACAAGTCTGTAGGAATGTCTTTTCAACTACAAACTAGCCAGTATTTGTGTGGTTTGTGCCCTAAACAGCAAGATATGCGGAAAAACATGGCAGCTACGACCAGTCATTTATGCTGTCCATTTTCTGCTCAGTTGGTACTCTTTCTGCATACATCCTAATAATGTCTACTACCTTAAAAATATATTGCCCATATTTGACTTAATATCCATTTTATACTGCTAAAAGGAAATAGGTGGAAATTAAACTGGAATCTCAGTAGACATGTAACTAAACAAAGCTGAATACATTGGCTTAGGAAAAATTCTTCCATTCACTGCTGAACTAAGCTGTACTTACAATTGTAGTCATGGTCTCTTCTGTCACCACCTTCAATGTGTCAACAACTGAAATGTAGCCAAGTCGCTTAGCAATGGCGAGGGCAGTGTTTCCATTCTAGCAATTGAAATATTTATAATGAAAGTCAAATGTTAGCAAGGCTAAGTGTAGAAACTGCTAATTAACTGTAGAAAAATGCACAATACAGGTCAAATAAATGTTTGCATGTTGGTGATTGAAATAAATATATTTTGGGTAGTAGGATATATAACCGTAAGTCTTTAACTCTTTACAGAAATGGGATGAAAATGAAAAGTTTTTCAGAAGTTTGCCGTTCTAATTTTGGAAGAGATGAGGGCATAGAGGACGCGAGGGCGATTGGAATAGGCTTCCTCTGCTCTTTTCCCCTCCCACCACACACATTTTTTCCACATTTCCCTTGCTCAAATGCTTTACACGGGGTGGGACATCTGAGCCCGAGGGGAAAGCGGCAGCCTCGCAGTGGACCTCCTGCACTTACCACAGTGAGCTCGTTGGGCGCCGCGCCGTGCTGGAGCAGGACGTTGATGATGTGGGTGTGCCCCTGCTGCGCAGCCTGGTGCAGCGGCGTGTACCCGTTCTGCAGGCACAGGGAAAGGCAAAGGCTGCAGTGGGCACGGTGCACAAGCCGCCTCCACAGAACGAGCGAGGCAGAGGCTGAAAACTCACCTTCGTTTTGGCATTAACTTTTGCAGAATGTTGCAGAAGGAAGTTAACAATTTTTATGTTTCCGTAGTGGCAGCCAACATGCAAAGGAGTGTATCCCATCTAGAATGAACATAAGCAGTTAGTAAATGTGAATATCCCACACGTACCCTGACAAAAAAAACCAGACATGAAACAGCAAAAATCCTGTTAAGCTTTATTTCTTTGGCCTATATGAAAAATCCTCCAACCTTGGAAAAAAACCCCACACTTCTCATGAATGTCAATTCAAGTCCCATTCTTTGTGAACCTCTCCTGAATGCCTTGTGTTTCTGTAATCTTCAACACATGCAACGTTGATTAAAGATTTGCCTTCCCGTCCAACGGTCAGACTATCAGGTCTCTGGGTCATAGCCCACCTTTGTAAATAAATGTGTGTATAATGCCTTGCACAGCGAGGTTCACATGCTTGGTGCTCCTACAGTGTGATAATAAACAAATAAGTAAATAAGTAATAACAACTTTCTAAAACCAGACGTGCTGAGGGCTGTCTCAGCTACAGTGCAATTTGCAGCCCATCCATTCTGACTGAAACACCAGGAAGGTAAATCTAAAACAATGCAACTGATTTGCCAGTTCTGCCAGAATAATATAGTCCTACAGAAACTGGAACACCAGCTGGTGAATTGAGGCTCTAAGACAGAAAGGTCTAACTTTTCACATGTCTAGCCTTGTGTTATGCAAACTGGAAGAAACTGCTTTTTCTTGGCAGCTGCAAAGATGAGAAAGTTGGATGTATCCTTTTTGTTCCTGTTACTTATTTTGCTTTACTAGTGGACAGGCTAAGAATGTTTGTCAACACAAATGGTCACCGAATGCTCTAAACGCAACTAAATGGCTTTTTATAGTAAAATATACACATTTTGCAAATATTTCTAAAACCAGTTAGTACAAGAAGAATATCACTTAAAAACCTGATGAGATTTTAAAAAACTACTACTGTTTTTTAAAAACTACTCTTGGTAGCAAAGCAGGAATCACTAAGCTGACTCTGAACTCACTCACTTTAAACCCCACATATTTAAAATAAGTCAAACAGCATGTTGAAACTTGTTAATTGTAATAAACACTTTAATCAACATTAGTTAACATTTAACATACAATGCAACAAAACAAAGAGAACAAAAGCTTGCTCTTGCGGCTCTTTTTCTAGTCTCTTAGTCCATGAGAACCACTGTTAGCGGTTTTGAAAAATTTTGAATTCCTTGAGATGCTTAACGTATTAGAAATTATTAGATTATCTTTCTTGAAGTAATTATCTTTTCCTGCCTTATCTTCCCTGCAAGACAACACAATCTCTTCTTCCTCAACAAACATAATCAATCTAGAGCTGCACAAAGGACAGTTCAGGAGATGGTTACCTCTAAATGGGACACTTGCTATTTTTCTCCATGGCATGGAGAGAGGCCGCTTTTCCCCAAACCTCCTCCCCCCATCACACTAATAGCTTGATGGCTTTCCAGCAGATGCTTTGCTTGGCTCACAGAGATGGATTAATGGGCTTCCCCCTCTCTTGAGGTGAGTCATCGGGATTCCTTTCCCCTCTAAAGGTCAGGTTTCATGGGTCCACTTGACAGGCTCTGAGATGCCAGAAGGGTCATCTTAGCCAGTGTTCACACGGGGCTTCACCATTTTGCAAGCAGGATGAAACTACACTGCCAGTGTAATATGTCCTTTTGCTACTCTGTGGGACTGCCTCATGCTCCATTACCAGGTTTTATGGAAAAATCAATTGCTAGGCTGTAAAAATCACATCTGATATGAGGAACACAAATACACGAAACACATAGTAAAATACACTGCAAACATGCACTGCTGTTAATCTCCAAAAGGAGAATTCTTGTAAAAAGGGTAGGAGGTGAGGCTGTCTGAAATCATTAATTCCAGTGGCAGAAAGGTCAGTTACAACATATATGGGGAAACATGGCCATGGTGCATGTCTTGGCTGCTGGTAGAGTCCAAAGCAGCCACGTGGCCAGAAGGAAAATGGTACTTGGGATTGAACAATCCAGGACTAGATCCAAAAGTCAACCTTGCCGGCAGAAGCACTGAAAGATGGGCTGGTCTTGTATTGACCAGGCTCCTGCTGCTCTTATCGGTGTTTAAAGGTGACAAAGTGCCTTTGCTTTCCTGCTCTGAAAAGAAAAGCCTGGTGCCCAAGAGGTAGAGGCACACAGGGAGTTAAAAGCTGCAGCCTATCATCCTTCCTTTGTACATCCATGTCAGTGAGGAGTGGCCAGGTTAGACAACTTGGCCAAAAGCACTGAGGAGGCAACTCCAAGTTCAGCCAGGGGTTCAGGAGCCAGCACTACACCACACATTCAAACCATGAGGTCAAAGTTGCTCAGAAGAAAGAAAGAGAAAACCTCAAATGTGAACTGTTTCCACTAGAGGGAAGTTTTAAGTGTGCATGGGTTTAGACACACCATTTTCTTCATGTCACTTTGGCTCTGATCCTACTTTACACAAGGTTACCTAATTTCAGTTGTATTAACACATGCTAGGAGATGGTAGCTGTGCCAGTTACTTTAAATTAGGGTGTGTATTTTTTCTTCAGTTAATTATATACCCTTTGCCATCTAAAGAAACTACTGGCTTTGACAACCAGGGTGAGTTAATCATTGCAAGAAACAGCACCAGATCCAAATTCCATTGGCATCAGCAGAATGAAACTTTCTGTTGACTTATATGAACATTAGATCAGATGCCAAATGACTACAAGGAACTTTTCCTGCAGAATAGTTGCGTACAGTGGTAAGAGCCTGAGCACTAGCTAAAGTGTAATCATCATGAACTGAACGCTGGGACCTCATCTTACAGTTACTGTTAGTTTAGGGTTGGCCTCATAGGTTCCTAGCAGTGCCCAGGGTCTGCATCTGACAGGGCTCCTTAAATTTGCCAGAGTCTTGAGTTTTCAGCAGAATGCTGAGTGTACTCACAGCCATGTACCTCAAAAACGGAGCTTCTGCGGCCCCTGCTCCTACATGTCCAAAGATAAACTCAGATTAAAACATGGCCAAACTATCAAAACATCAGTTTAAAAAAAAATGCTGTGAAACCTCCTTATACAAGAACTTAACTCCCTTCTCCCCCTTCAAAACACAGGCCTCTTAACATGACCTGCAAGGTCAACAAAAATCAGACATCATAAAGCCAACTGGGAAGATGAAATCAAAAGTCAAGGGCCACCTGCTGGGAACCCCCTGCTAATAACCCTAAAACATTAAAATCTGGAGAGTATCAGAGCATCAAGACCAGCTGATCTCAACTTTCCCTTTGAAGTGATCTGTAAAGGCTCCTCTCTCCAGCCTGTAACAATGAATATTGAAGACAGAGCTATCAAACCCCCGATATTTACTGCAGTACAACATCGATTTCCTTCTACAAATGGTATATACAGAGACTTACATGTGGTACCTGCACAAATGGCTAGAGGAGTAATTATTGATGCTCTTTGTCACTCCTGACCAGCCTGCTGTTTAAATCAGAGACTAAGTGAAAACTTTTCCTCTTTCCCCTCCAAATGCATGGTAGAAATCATGACATTTCCATGGTGACATGGTCACTGTTCTCCCTGCTACAGGTCTTGGTGCCCCAGAGCTGAAGCTGAAGGAGGCTCCCTCTGAAGCTCTTGGTGCTGCTGGCCTGGTCAGGTATGGCAGCTGGAGGTGCGAGCACTGAAAGGCAGTTTCTCTGCTACAGGCATCGTGCATGTCCTGGGTAGCAATGTGGGCACCTGCTAGCCTGGTGGCAAAATACCAGTTTCCTGTCTGAACACCCTGGAGGGGCCTGGGAGCTTTCTTTTAAGTTTGCCATACCCTGTGGTCATCTCGTGTCATGTCGTGTTTGATGAGGCAGTGCCTAACACAGTACACAGTCACTGACAGCAGGGTGACAGAGATATCACATGGCGGGTCACGTCTCACTGGGCATGTTAGACCGCATCAGACACCAGAGGACATCTTCCATGTTTATAGTCAGCAATGTTTGTAGTGAAGGCATTGGTCAAAATAAAACTAATTAGCAAAATGCCCTTTTAATGCTTGAGACCCAGAAAGGATATCCTTTGCTTCTCAGCTACAGTACAGATTCCTGCATTCAACTGTTTCTAGCTCAGGAAGGTATAACATTTACATTTATATCCCAACATCCTCATAGAAAACAGATATTCTGTTAAGTTTTCTGAAAAACTCCAACTGGCAGATTCTGCAATTACACAACAAAATTAACTATAAAAGTAGTAATTTCTCATGGCTACTTAAGCTTGCTACTTTCATTCTCTATAGAAATGTGTCCAGGAGGCTAAAATATTTTGCTTCAAAAGCCATTAATAAAAAACCCAAAAGAACAACAAAAAACCCAACCACCAAACAAAACAATTATACACATTTCTGCACAGCAGTTTAGGTTCAGATTTTATTTACTGGCAAAGAACCAAGGGACTTAGTAGGCATCCTAATATTAAAAAAGTTACTTCCAAGAAAATCAGGGCTTTTGTTCAATACAGCTCTAACGTGCATCACCTTCTGGCAGTCAGCTGCCGTGCTGCTTCTAGCTGTTTTAAAGAATGAGCAGCAATATGGAAGTTAGCAGCTGGGAAGGGCTTATCAAAAGCCACAAGAATAAGTGCCAGAAAAACCAAAAAAATGAGAAATACTGAGTTTTTCAATTCTAATGGAACACACAAACACAAAACATCCCTTATTCTCTTGCCCTTCAATTTTTTGGAGGGAAATTATCACAAGTCTTGTATATCATGTCAGTGAATTACCTTAATATCCTCCACTGGTAATAACCATAAATCTTAACAGCTTGAATTACTGCATCTTTCTAGTCATGCTGACTCTCAAGCTGCTCTGTTTTTGTTTTTCTGCTGTAAATGTCAGACAGAAGCTACAGCATTATTGTTGATAAGGCTAGAAAATGCTCTAGATCCAAAGGCATCCAGACTTGATCAAATGAAATGGGCAAACCTATATGTGTACATACACACTTCACTGCTTTGCTGAATCAGGGCCTAACATGTTGCAGTACCTTGCAAAGGTTCATTATTGCACGTTATTAGGCTGGAAATTTCCACACAAATGTCTTGATAACAACTGAGCAGGTACCAAGAGCCAAGGAGAGAGAATGTACCATGAAGATATACTGAAGATATCTGTATTTCAGTGTTGTTCTGTATGAAAGCAATTCTTCTCGATAACACTTCCCACCCTCCCTGCCTCCTTCCTGTCTCTTTCTGCATCTGAAAATTAGATATTCCAATGGAAAAACTGGATTGCTGTTATGAACCACTGTAGCACTCAGGCTGGTATGTGGTTCCTGTCAGAACAAGGCAGGCAGATTTGAATAAATCTCCCTGAATAAATCTGAAATAAAAGGCCCAACTCAACCTGCAAAAGAACATCGTGACCTCTCAGTCACCATTATCTCCTACCAATACTACAGTTATAGGAACAAAAGGCAGTTTAATACTGGCTTTATTTTCCAGACAGTCGCCAACCAGGGACTGCGAGACCATCAGTTCCCCCGGCAGAGGCCCAACACCAAGTGCAATGTAGCAACTGTTTGACTAAAATGACCTGCACTGAGGTCAAAGCTCCAAATCCTGCTCTTCATCCTTGACTGAACCAGCACTCTTCTCCCATCAGTCTTCCTTTGCCAGTCCATCACAGTAATGCTGTATCCTACAGTAACACTATCTAATGGGATAAACAGTTGAAAAACGACATGTGGAGACCTGCTGAGCCATGAAACAATATTTACTTGTGCCAACTCTCAGCACAAAAACCCTGCAACAAAAGCAACATCACATCTACCGCTATAGCTTTTACACACTCAACGTGACCACCAGAGAAGGAATATCTGCTCACAGCCATGACTTCAGATTGACTTTTAACTCCCAATATTACATGTAAGATGAGCATTCCTTGTGTTAAGCATAATATTGCATAACACAGAGTTTCAGCATCAAAAACTTTAATATACCTAAATTCAGACACAAAAATGTAATGTCAGAATGAATAAAAACTGCTGCCTTTGCAGTGGGACCCTAATGTGCCTTCTAGGAACACTAAATTCAGTTTTTAAAGCTTTCTCAATGCGAAGGGTTTTGAAGCAGCTCTGAAGCTTCACCACCTGAAGTGCATTTTAGTGTTGCTACTTTCCCACCATTCTATTATTTGCTTCTTGCATATTAAGATAAGGTGTTTTCTATGGCTTATCAATTGGAGCTCAGTCTAACAAGGCTAGGCTTAAAACCACATAACAAAATCCCATCTTCAAGTGGCAGGAGCAGCCTTATGGCCTCTCAAGCACTAATTCTGGCATGCTAAACCAGTGTTGTTTACTCTTCAGCGTTGGCTGAGACAGACTCCCACAGCTCTGGGATTAGAGGCTATTTAGTTAATTGATGCAGAACCAGAAGGATCCCATAATGCCATCAATAAATGGACTTCAAAACCAGCAGCTATTCTTCCGTTCATGCCTTTTGCTACAACAAAGTTCAGGAAAAAAATTTCTTGGGAGGGAAACCACCCCAAGAAAGAACCACAGTTGCAATGGTTCAGGTCTGAGAGCAACTTTGAAAACGTTCCTAAGTTTTAGTGCCAGAACTGGTGTTAATCATACAGACTAATCTCCCGCACAAGAGATATTCTGTGGTAGTAGATTTTTTTTCTTCCCTGCTATAGCATCAAGATGCAAAATATGTTTCTTCCCAATCTTCTCCTCTAATCACCTGAAAAACCCCAATCATGTGTGGCCCTCAGAACCTGAGCAGGCGTAAGAACTCCCATGTGTGAGAACTGCAAACTCTAGATGTTTTTGCAGGGAGTGTAAGTTATATATAAATGATGATTAAAGAACATGTACCAGAGGTGGAAGATGATAGCTCATTGGTCCCTACCCAAGAAGTTGAATGACCTGCTAAGATATTAAGTGTTCTCCCTCTACTGACAGATACTGTGCTGGAGTGACATAACCGATGCTTACTTAACCTGGGAAAATAAGGAATATGATAAGGAAAGAATCTAAACAAAGAAAAAACAAATTAAAAACCCCTACTGAATAGTAATCTAGACCACAATAATTGAGGTAACAAAAGCATATGGATGTGAAATGAAGAGAAGAAAACAGAAGGTTAGTGGTGAGGCTGCTGGTAGCAGGGATCCCCAATATAATGCCGCTCTAAGCTGTGCAGCTTCACTGACTTTTAAAGGCATGGATGGCCACATCTCTGCCACTGTAATGAAGTAATGAATCTGAACTGGACATGCTGGACGGTATCATGCAAACATGCAAGCATAGCAACAGTGCTTCTGAAGCCAACTCAGCTGTTGCTGTATCTTGCTCCCCAGTGCCTCTGGTTTTAGAGGCAGCTTGCACAGACCTTTTATTCCCATAGAACAGTTAATCCATCTAAACAAGAGAGCTTGTAACTACAGAGCTGCTATTTTACAAGCAATCATCTAAACTTCACCTGCATAGAACATGAGGTCAAGGTATCGTAGTTCTTACAGCGTAACACTTTTCCTTCATCGTAGAAGTTCAGAGCGTCTCAGCTCTTTCCTTAGGAACTCAAGATGATCATCAGTTTATCTAGAAACTAGTCCGTGCTAAAATACATGGTACTGCATTGGCACGTTTCTTATAACACAGTGAGTGGGTATCTGGCAGACCTCCATGTGGCCGACTGTGTGGAGCCTGGAGGGCTCACCGCTGCACAAACCCAGCAGACAGGACTCTGCAGAAGAAGCCAGTGAATAAGCATCAAGCTCACTCCACTCTAACACAAGGCATGTGGGCACTTTCTTCCTAAGGAGCAGCTAGTCCCCTACAGCAGAGGGGGCAAATTAGCATGGTAGGCAGGAGGACAAGCCGTTGCAGGTGTTCTTCACCCCAGAGGCCTATAGGATTAATAATGCACATTTTCCCAGACAGGTGATTTGTTACACCACAAAGTAGTTCTGCTTAAATACACTGTGACTTTGCCTGACCTATAAGTCCCTGCCCCACTTCTTGACAACTATGGAGCAGTCCCATGGAAGCAAAAGTGTGCTGGGAAACTATTCTTTACTTGCACTAGCTACATATATAACTGAGGAATGAAGGTGAACAACAAGGGACTTACTATTGGTTTTGTTTTTTAATGATATGACTATTACAGATGACAGGATGCATGCTGCAGACAGTCAAATATGACTGCATTTTTTTTCCCTGTCCATGGTTTTACCTACTGACTAGTTCAATTTTCAGAGACGCAATCAAGAAATTCAGCTCCACCCAGAGGAGATCTCCAAATGAGAAACTGAAGCCCCTTTTCTGTGTGTCTCTACAGAGTCACATGCCTGCTCCACCACATTGCCACCCTGCCAGGCTTAAAGTTCAGTACAGACCTTGTGCAACTGTGCCAGGCTGGCCCTGAGACCCAACAAACATGCCCTGCCTCTCAGCTGTGACAGTATCTCAGACTTTTGCACCATGCTAATGTGACTAAAAGGCTACTAGTCTACAACTGGATCCTATTCAGACATTGGAGAGCAGGCAAAGGGGACACGTGACTGCCTGCACCTGTCAATGTAAATGTCTCCTTAGACTACTTACTATTTGTGGGGCAGAGAAGAGTGGGAGAAAGGCAAACACTCACAGACAAGTTGTACGGGCTAGGAAGTGATTCAGCTCTGACCAAGTTAAAAGAGCATGTTCTGCAATGTCTTGCTACAGAAACCAAAACCAGGTAGGAACTATCTCCAGAAAGGCAACCATATACATCTGAGGAAATTGTGCAAAGAACAAACCAGGGCAGATGTCATCTGCTTCTGGATGATTTAGCAGATGATAAGAACCCAGACTGATTCATCTGTAAAATATAGGCTGAGAATATGTTACAAAAGTATAAAGCTGGAGAAGCTCCTGGAATTTCAGCAGAACTATTTCAGTTTCATGTCAGAATAACGTCATTGAAATCAGCAGCCGGTACAGTTGGAATTACACAGTAGAAAAATCACGTAACAATGACTTTTCCCTCTGCCATGGATTATAATCAGCTGAGCTGCAGCCAGAGATGATGATGGATGCAGCCCTTTCTGAGATGTCAGTGTGACGATAGAATAATATTGCTGGACAGTCTGACACACCTGGACATTTCTGGGATGCAAGCAGAGCACCTAACTTGTGGCACACACCTAACAGCAAGTTGTGAAAGCTGCTACTCTGCACAAAGGGTGCAGGTCAGATTGTGAGACATGGTTCCTTTAGCTGATTTGATCAGCTACAGTCCAAGTATTTGACCACAACTGATTTCTTATTCAGCTGAAGAAATGACTCTGAGATCTAGACAATGCATGAAGAATGTAAGTGTAATCAACACTGAGATCATTGTCATTAAATTCTGAGCACCATATACACTGTTAGTGAGCATAAAACCATTTGTACGCAGGCTCTTGGAATTTGCTCACGACATCGGTCTTAAAACCAATACTGTGAAGTGGGAGGTGTCATTGCTTGGGGTCTCAAAAGCATCCCCAAGCACCTTGGAAAGTCAGGTCTCTTATTTAGGAGCCCAAATATTTACTTTAGGCAAAACTACTTTTAGGCAAGTAAATTTGAAATGGACCACCACTGCATATATGTATTTCATATTAGAAAACAGTGATAAAGAATTTCAAATTTGTCCTCACGAGTTAAATGTTTCATCTCTAATATTGTTTTTGAAGGTAGAGTAGAGCAGTATTTACTGACAACCTAACAGGTTAATGTTTACCATGAGGAGAACAATGGTATAGTCTGAATTTGGGACACCAGAAAAAGTCAGTTCCCTAGAATGTACCCATATGATGACATAGCTCACCTCACTATGCTTTGCAAAACAAAGTGGCTTAGAAATTCAGAGGCATCCAGTCATGAAGGCTGAGTCAAGCTGTAGGAGCAGGGGTAATCTTTACAAATGAACAATGGCTTTACTTGCAGAATCACGTCTATGGATGGCTATTTAGTGTCAGCTCAGGGAAAGGCGACTACTTCATTTCATAAAGTCTCAAGTCATGGGAAAAAGTATTAACCACTTAATAACCTGGAATGCCTACATTGCATTCATATTGTTTCTCTTGCTGTAAATACAGATGTTTTAAGTAACAGTTCTCCTGTGTTTTATTTCTACTGTCAGCTGAATGGAAAGTATGTGCAACGTGTAAAAAATACCAAAAGCAGATGAGAGTATACATATGGTGAAAGATTATGATTCTCTGTAGAGAGAGCACAAGCTTTTCTGAAAGTTTCCTTACATAAAACACAGATCAATCCCACTTACCTTCATAGTAGGACACAATCTAAATCTATGTTGATCTAAATGTTTGGCAAGAAATAAGCTTACTGCTCAAAGACTGACCATAACACTAAACATTCAAGTTTACATATCTTTACTTTTCAGAATATATTCTATAATAATTTCTTACAAGGAATGTTTCTCTGCTGTTATTTCAGTTTCACCCTGAATTGATTACTAGACCAGTCTACAGGCTCATGCCTCTTTGCAAGGAAATAATACATGTTGACAGTGGTGTTTGTACCTTCGTCTGTGCATCAACAGCAGCTCCTTGGTTAACAAGAACCTCTGCTACATTGACTCTATCCTCTTGAGCAGCCAGGTGGAGTGGCGTCAGTCCACTCTGTAAATTAGAAGCAACAAGTAACAATCTTCAGAGGAGGCACATGAATACTAAAATGCAAATTCAGGTATCAATAAGACCCAAAACATCGTACTGAATTTAAAGAAATCATACATTCCACTTTCACTGTGTAATGTGCTTCCTAATCACATTTGTTGATTTGCAAGGAAGTACAATTTGAAAGCCAGGAAGATAATGTTTCTTTTCACAAGGAACATTTCTTCATGCAGCGTTCAATGTAGGACAGCAAATTATAGTACTTTAAGAAAAAGTCATATAGTATTTTTTTACCTCCTGACTAATTCACTTCCTTAGAATGAGTAAGATTTTAAAAGAAATATTGAATTATTGTTTACACTTCTACAAGTTTTCTAGAAGTAACATTCACTCAGATTTATCCTTACCTTTTACTCCTCTACTTGATCATTTTCAAACACAAACAGAAAAGATAAAACTACATTTCTCTGAGATCAGGCCCATTTCTCTCTGCCCAGTGAGTATACAGACTTGCTAGATGACGTGTACTGACAGTCTTACCTTTTGGATAGCTCATTACTTTTCTTATCTGAAACTTGAGAAAATCCTTAGAACCTCAGAAAGCTATGCAACTTTCTGTCACATAAATGACCTCCAGTAAAAGGGGTAGAAGAGAGAATTTGCTGAGGGGATGTTGTTAGGAATGGGAAAGAATATCCTTTACTTGCAAATTACAGGTTTTTTCTCTCCTCCTGTTCCTACTGCCTTTAGGACCGGTGACAGAAGAGCGGGTGGCAGCAGTTGGCACATCAGGCAGAAACACTTGCTAAGTTTCCTACCCTTGAACCCAAACTCATGTCCACGGTGGACTCGCTACCAAAGGCAGTAACTGCTGAGAGCATCTCACTGTACTGCACTCAAACATGCAATCCTGATGACAACGCAGCTTAGGTCGGTCACATTACACAAATATATAACAGTAACTAGTTGTAAATTACCTAATGGAGCCTGGATATTATGGGCCAAACCTTATAAAAAGATTTAATAAGTGCTCAGTGCCCACACTGCGGCTCTGAGTATTCAGCTCCCTACCATTCTGTGGATCCTGAAGAAAACAAATGCTCTTTTTAGTCCCATTGCAAAACTCAAAAGTTAGTGTGCTTTAAATATCTGGCTTCAAATATAGGTGCTGAGCTCAGAGGAAACATGCATCCCTAAGTGAGTACAGGGGAACTATTTTCAAAAGGTGGTGTTATCAGCATAATGAGAAACTAGAGATTACAACTGAACAGTAACAGATTGAAGAATCTTGCAGGTAATTAACCTCTGGTGGGACTGAATCAAAATACCAAGCAGCTGCAATCATGCTCTCTGTATTAGCCTTAGCAGCAAAACCACGATAGCCAATGTGATACAGAATGTGTACATGGCAAATCGCCCTGCGGGGATACAAAGTACATCCTGCTCTGCATAAGCCCACGCACTTGATTGAGACTGGGGGAAAAAAGAAATCAACATCTGCAAGAGAAGCTTCCGGAAGGAGGGCCCAAAAATAACCAAACTGTAAAGTTAGAAACAGGAAAACACAGCAGCCCTGTGCAGCATCACCCACAGCCTCAGAGAACACAGAGTCTTTCTACCTGCTGAGATTAAGAAATACTTTCCATGAAAAATTTGTCTCTTGCCTTCCTACTTTAGCCACATAAATCCATACTGAAACTGCACTTTACAATATCTCTGATGTCTAGTGGGGCATTTAAAGAATTAAGGCTGCACATTTGCTAGAAACATTACTATAGAGCAGACTTAATAGCCTATAAATTCATACATATAGAAACTAAAATCTACCAACTTCCCTTTCCTGCCCCCAGGAGAAATTACACCGAAAGTCACTGTGCTCTGAGGAACATCCCCTGGGGAGGAAGAATCACTTATATTAAAGAACAAAATCTTAGACAACCTTGCTGTTATTATCCCATTTAAAAAAAACCAGCTTCCCTTAACAAGTTAGTTGTTACCATTGCTTAATGGGGAGGCATATATCTAGAGGCTCATAAATGATGCGCCAACCCCACTAACTGCTGGGGGGAGAAAGGCATTTTCTCTCTGGGCATGTTTTGGTAGAGTAGCATAATGTGGAAGGAAGGGAGACGGATTAATAAATTCCCCTGCAGCATGTGCTATATCATCAAAACTTGGGTAGTACGAAATACAGTTAATTCAATGTGACATGGCATGCTGCATGCTGCTCTCTTCGCTAGAAGAAATGGTGTGTACTCAAACAGCTGCAGCGGTTTTCAAAACCTGCAGAATCACAGCAGACAAAATTTACTTGCAGGCCTCTACCGTTCTCATCACCACGTTTGTTTATTGCCTTAGCACCAAACGGGGAACACTTACCTTGTTGCTGAGATTTACATTAGCATTTCTAGTAAGAAGCAATGACACCATGTCCACGTGGCCGTCCTGAGAGGCAAGATGTACAGGGGCGATACCCTGTCTGGTTACAGCATTGGCATCAGCACCATATTCCAGCAGTGTAGTTGCTATGTCCATCTGGTTTTTCTTGGCAGCTATGTGCAGTGGCGTATAGCCGTTCTGTCAAGAGAAAGCACTTCATTGCAAGCTACTCACTAAACAATGTGATAAATCGCTTTCCTGTACCTACCCGACTCTATGAAAGTCAGTCATTAGTTCTAACAATTCTGTCAAACATAGTCAAATACAATATTAACTAGTTGTAGAAATGAGCATATCAGAGCTTTAAGCAATCCGTTTTTGAAAGTACCACTACAAATAGGAGGATTCTGAAAGAAACGTTCAAATTTGGGGAAAAAAAATCATCTGTTCAGAAGAGTACAACCTATAGCAATAGCAATTTGAGTTTCATTTCACAGACATTTGCTACTTTTCCTTAAATGTACATAAAATCTTTAACAAACAGAAGAGCAGGATGTGTGTTCATAACTCAGAACAGCTGTTATTGTTTGGGGGTTTTTTTTCCCATTTCCCAGTGTGAATGAAAGCATTATGTACACGAAATATGGCTTTGCTTGCAGCATTTACCCTAACCTTACTAACAGGCTCTTTTCGTTCAGATCAAGGGAAAATTAAAGCATATAACTTTAGAGTCTTGCATTCTTTATTTTTTTATTCCTTCCAATATGTGTACCTATAGTGAGCCCACTACTAAAAATAAAAATGCAGTATCTATTGCATGATAAAATTTTATAATTCTAAAAAAGGGTGGATTTGGCAGAAAATAGATAAATAGATATAAAGAATAACTGATTAGCATGCAAATACCAAAACATTGACTAAGGTATGACAAGCTTTTGGTACAGTTTGCGATGCCTGTTTAATCAAGAACTTTGTGTCTTGCGGAAATGTAAGTTTTAAAGCAAATAGCAACGTGCACACATATGCATGTGACTAAGGAAGAAGGTCAGGGGCAAGAGACCCTAGCTGCATAAACCATTTCATATGGAATCAGAAGTAGCATGTGCATCTCAGATTACACAGCCCAATAAAATCTATCTAAAGGCACAAAGCATTCACCTGGCTTGGCTCCTCCCTGCGCCCTGTGGGGCAGCAGGGCTGGATTATACGGGAAGGCAGGTCACAACAGATGCAGGGCGATGCAGGTAGGAGCAAAGAATAAATACACTGGGGCACAGAAATGGTTACAAGAGAGCTTTAATAGTAATCTGGAAGTGAGAGACACGCACAGTACTAACTCCACGTGGAAAAGGTTCTGTAACCTTCAAAATTCGATTCAGATTCAGTTCAGACCTTAGATACTAAGATATGTCAAAATGACACCCAGGAAACACGGTGCCACAATTAACAAGAGAAGTATACGGCCACTGAATTTTCACTTTGAAGATAAAATGCTTCAGGAAAAACAAACACAATCCTCTCCCTTAGACTTCCTGCACGAGACTGACACGCAAAACAGCCATCACCGCATGAGCACCTACTAAGTCCTAAATACTACGTGCTAAATCCTGCATATATGCTAAACTCTGTGCATTTTAAATGGAACTCATGTATATTTTGTATAATAATAAATGCAGTTTTCAAGCCTTTTCCTCAGAAATGGGCATACATTGCTTTCAGTGGAATGGGAAGCAGCAGGTTGCCAACAGAAGGCAAAATGAGAGCTGAAAAATAAAAGCTGAAATTCAGCTCAGTCTCAGTCTGCATCTTCTCCTCATGATAAGAGCTGTCCTGTGCCACTATGCATAGATGCAGAAGGGAACGGAGAAGTTTGGAAGGAAGAGTATTAGGTTATTCTGGCTGCCAGGGAAAAGAGGTAAAAAGGGAAAAAGGTTAAAGATGAAGGGACAGAGAAAAACTGAGGCTTTGGAGGCTGGGGAGGAGAGGAAGAGAAGCATTGTAAAGTGGATGCCAAATTAAAGTTAGGCACAAGCCTAATTTTGGCCTATAAAAAAGAAGAATGGTTAATCAGAATAACTGTTTGTATCACAGAACTGTACTCTGACATGGCCACTTCCCATACCCTTTCACTGATCACTCTTCAAGGCAAACGCTGCCAGGCCAGGCTAATGAGCCAGTCCTAAAATCAGTGTTAAAGACAGGAGTGTCACAGAAATAGCAACTGCTGATGAAACTAACTGTGGAGCCAGTGATGAGATATGACATAACACATTTATTTGTTAGACCACATTTACAAAAGAAGTGGGGAATCATCTGCTGTTACCAACATCATCTTTCAGATGACTGCACAGTGGGTGCCTAAAGCAACAAACATGGTACCGTTAATTTTATTTAGTATTGACGCTCTACTCAGTGTTGCTGTGGCTCACTTGCTGCAGAATACTAACAAATGCTTTCTTTTAGGAAGACTTACAGCTGGCACTTGAAGGCCTGAAGTGGCAGCTGCAAAGCTGTTCTGTTACAGATGGGGAAGCTAAGGTGACCTGACACATGAGTTTGTGTAATATTATACCATAGTCTATAGTGCTTCCACCCTGGTTTGGACTTCCCAAGCCCTTGGCAGTGGCTGCTGCAATCCCTGTCCCTACAGGATGCACAGCTTCCACTGGCAGTTTCTTTCAGTGAAAACTGGGTCAGTGTCTTCTCATCCCCTTCAGAAGGCCCTTTCTTCCCCACAGTGGCATTTAAGAGTGCTGTGCTGCAGTAGTAAAAGATCGGAGATCACTCCGGTTCACCTCCTGGGGCACTGCTCTGGCAGATTGTCACTATCGACATCATTGATTTTAGACTGTGCTGTTGCTGCTGGCTATCCATGTTTATTTAACTTTCCTCTCCTTTGCACTATAAGCTCTGGGACCTACCATGTATGACAGACTCCATCCTCTTCTTCAGCCATGCAGAAGGCCTCTAGTGTTATTCAGCCATGTGTGAGGGGAAGGCAATCAAGGAGAGCTAGCGGTCTGTCTACGATACTGGCTTTTCCACTAGCTCTCCCTTTTCCACAGTGGTTTTTTGCAGTGATTTGAGGAACGTAACTGGGTTGTTTCAGATGGGGTATTTACACTGCACTTACCCCACTTGAACCTACATATGCTTCCACCCTGTTTTACTTATTGTTGCTGTCCAACTATCGATTATTGATCCATACTTAAAACTGGGTTCCACAAAAGATATAGACACTCTAAGCTTCTCTATATTATTTCTTCTACTCAGAACTAGAACACATTTAAATATTTATTCTTTCACATCCCCTGAAATCTTACACTATGTGTTGTCTTGCCTACATTAAATTGCAATCACAGCAGGGCTGTGACTAGTTGTTTTATTTTCTCACCAGTCCATTTACACTGTGGTAGGAAGTATTGTGAAGTACCTTAATAATTATGTACGTTGCACTGAGAAACATCTCACACCTCAGAAGTCATCCTGTGGCACCATACAGGAGAACTACCCCTGTTTAGCAAGGCATTAACTCCAAGATTGCCCTGCACAGATGTTAAGATGCAATGATATAAAGTTGGCTGGCTTGGAGAAGGTGCTAAGGAGACCAGACAAGTGAAAGCAAGGCTCAGTATTTGCCAAGACTGAACTTTATTGAAACTAGAGATTTAAATTGTTTCTGCATCTATATTTGCTTTTTTACTGCTATTTTATTCACCTGCAGAATTATTCTAACAGCTTTATGTGGTTGTGAGACATTAATAAACAAGGTCACTGAGCCCCCTGTAATTGCAAGCATATACAGTCTAGAAAGAACAGAGGCAGACAGGGAATAAAGTAACACAAAAAGCCTAGCTATTGTTCTCCCAGAGTGGCCAGTACTTGTACCTTGGCAGATGCGTGCGGTGAAGCTCCCTGGTCCAACAGTAGGAGTGCCACTTTTTGATTATCGTAGTGTGCAGCTACATGCAGTGGTGTTAAACCGCTCTAAAAACACATGCAGAACAAACAAGTGCTGTTACAGACCCTTTCCAGGGAAAACTTAAGATTTTGGAAAATTGGAGTAGATAAGGTGAAAAAACACATTTGTTATTCATTCATGTATCCAGAGTCTTCGATAACTTTAAGATCAAAAAATAAAACAGAGATTTGAAAATCCTTACTGAGCTGTGAAAGCCCTTTTCACTTTTCCCAGGGAAGATGAACAGAGAAGCACATATCTGTGCTGCCCCCAGGACAGAGCAGGTAAGGAATCTTGACACTGAGGTCACACCCTCAGCAATGTTTTTCTTTTACTGCAGTGGATAAGTAAACCGTCCCTTGGATCTGTAAAAATCCAAGCTGGGCTGGTTTAAAAAGCTTGAGGTCCTGCTGGGCTTTTCCCCCTGTCATGAGACCTGGGGGAGCAGAGCCAGCTGCCTGAATGCTCTGATAAGGACTGTAAATAGTCTGGGCAGGAAGGTAGGGGAATGGTTTGTCTCCACTCCCCTGCATGGGTACAGAGAGGACATAATTTTGTTGTCAATTAATGACAAACAAAAGTCACTTTTGCCAAGAGTTTGCTGACTCTTGGCAGCCCCAACAGGGACTGGAATATTACATGAAACGTATTCCAGTTAAACCCAGGCTGTGGATACTAGCGTGATGGTAAGTAGGTAGAAGGATATTATTAGAATATTACGCTCATTTAGATATTTGCTGTGCAAGTGGCAATGGCTTCTTCTGTCCTACCTTTCCAGCAGCATCAGGAGATGCATTCTTCTGAAGCAGGAGATTGGCTACCTCAATTTTCCCATATTTTGCAGCCACATGTAGAGGAGTAAATCCTTTCTGTAAGAGAAAGCAGTTATATAGTGCACTCTTGTGCACTCTTTTTCAGGGTAAGGTTTGTCTCTGATCTACAAGGATACTGCTGTTTCCATCCATCCCCTTACATAGTCCTGAGTACAGGCAGCAAGTCTGCAGCTTCTGAACTGCCCTGGCAGGTCTGGAGGCCCTCCTTTGCAAGGCAAAGCCTTATCTACATTAAAATAACTGTAAAAAGGGAAGAATCAGTTCCTTTCTTCACACCACCAAAGGCCCAAGGACAAGGCTGGGTGACAGGGGTAACAGCTTATCAACTCCTGTCAAGAATTTCTGCCCTGCATTCCTTTCATTCCAAGAAAATGCATGTCTGATCACTGGGATATGTTATACGTCAGGCTCCGAGGTAAAAGCATGGAGCTTTGTATCCTTTTAACAAAATGTAGTTCATTCTTACATTATTTGTATGTGTCTATGGCTTTTGCAGCATTTAATTCACAAGTAGCACTTGCTACAGGTATATTTTACTATTGAGGCTATCACTTTTGCAACTCCCTTACCTTAGTAATGATAGATAAAGATGCACCATGATCCAAAAGAACAGAAGCTACATCTTCATGTCCTTCTCGGGCAGAAAGATGCAGGGGCGTATAGCCAGACGTTGTAGCTGCATTTGGAGATGCTCCTTGCTGTAGCAGCTGCTGTACTATATCTGCTTTTCCCAGCCGAGCAGAAATGTGCAGCGGCGTTTGGTCATCCTAAACATAAAGGAAACGACACAGTCCTACATAAGAAAACTAAGGCTCATATTTTGACAGAAAATATTTGCTCAGATTCTGTTGTTTTTCAAAATTGCAGACGAGCATTAATTCTACTGTCATCTTACCTAGTGAATATTGCACACTGGCTTTCTCTTTGTCATATAAAAAAGGTATATTGTGCTCATATTAAAAAGGTATATTGTGCTTTATTGATGCATCACAAAATATTCCAGACAGGTACATAATCCATAACAGTAAATAAACTGATCACTTTTCTTAATCTGGATTTGCCTCACTTTGCTTTGCCATTAAGTTTCCTGTTGAATTTGAGACCTTTCTTAAAACGCGGTGAATGCATAGCTCTATTCCTCACATCTTGATCTCTTTTATGATTCTCAGCAACATTTAACAACTCAGTCAGTTGTTTGGGATGACCTGAGGTGCTCAGCATATTATTGCCTAGTAACTTGCATTAAGTGTCATATTTTACACTTTTTACTGGTGAAGATTTGTTTGGTATTTTGCAGATAACTTTACGTGGATGTAATTGAAGATAAAGCATGGTGCTGAAATTCACTGTTGTTTTCTCGCTGCTTATTCAGAACACAATAATCCTAATAGTTCTAAATATAGGGGTTGCCCTGTCATGAGTCTCATTATTTATTTATTTTCCTTCAGTGAAAATATTGTGGTTGTTTGTGACCTTGTTCTGAGTGTCTAATAGATAATTTCTTCCTCATTCATTATTCGGCTTTGTATTTTTGTCCTCCCCATTCTCAGTTGTACAATCTTTGGATTAAGTACACTATCACAACAGTATAGCCAACAAAGTCTGTGACTTTCTTTTTTCCTGTTCCTCATAAATCTATTCAAACATCTTTCTCTCCCCATTTTTCCCTGCTGAATTTCCTACCTTTTGAGCACTGCTACCCCACATCCTGCAGCAGAGCAGTTCTGGGGTGCTCTCTGCTAGGGAGAGTTCTGCCCATGCCCATCCTACAACAGTGATTTTACACCTTTGGGATTTTGGATGAGAGAGTGTCAGGATGTGAATGCTGCTCCTCTGCAGGGAAATTCTCCTCTGACTGGTGGAGAGCCTTTATGGTTCTTAAATGTTTCCAGTTTATGCCCGTTTCCCACAAATTTCTCATGGCTCATGTTAGCACTGGTATATAATCTATTACTTGCGCATTTAGTTGTTCTTTATGATAACAAATTGATCACAGGCAATGGCAGTTTGCATAAATTCATTGTGTGAAATTATTTAGAAAATATTTGCATGACTGCTTCTGAGCACTAGCTGTTCACTTTCAAGGCTATCTTTGGAGATTTACAGACCACATGATTCACTTCTGTTGTCAGACTGCTTGCAGATATGAAATGTATCTGCTATAAATATTTAGTCAGAGTTTCTTATAAGTAGATATTCTTACTAGGAAGTTTATTTGTGAGCCAACTCACAGATGATAATTTCACAGTGAAAAATAGATTTCTTTGACATTGTATTAATTTAATCACTATTTGAATAAAAAAAAAGTTTTCCTGGTTTTACCTATTAAGACTGCTATTTATTGCACCCTTTGATCTCCTTCCACATCTGTTTCCTGGAACTCTTTTATTTCCATAATTTTGTATGTTTCTTCAGCGGCTCTTGACCATTTCTTTTTCCTTCCCCCTTCCTCAACTGCAATTGTTTTTATAGGGTCTGTTCCTTCTTTCCAGCCCTATGGTACATCCCCTTACTGTGCCCCCTTACTTTAGGAGGTGTTCAGAAGTACAACTACTTTTGAATGCATACAGGCTGATGCTTTAGGGACATGACAGGAGACACCAGCAGCATAGGGTTTACAGTTTTGCAGAAAGAAAAGCAGATTTGAGGCATTCCTCCCTCCCCACCCCAAAACAAAACTCTTCAAACACATAATAGTTATATTAAAAGTTGACAAAAAAAACCGGGCATAGTATCAACTTGACATCTCCTGCCTTCTCTCTTACGTACAGATCACTCATGACTACAGTAAGGGAGTACATAACAAAATATCAGTTGTCATTACACCAAGGCCCTTGGCTTCATTTCCTTTTCTCTTCCTAAAGACACATGCAAGATGAATGTGATCCTTGCTTTGTTAAATATAGATAATCTAGGGTTATTACACCCGGACCATCACCTTACCTTAGCTTTAGCCTCCACCTGAGCTCCATTTTGTACCAGGTATCGAACGACCTCTGTTTGGCCAGCTCTGGCAGCCATGTGCAGTGCCGTTTCTCCTCTCTAACACGCAGCAGCAAAAACAAAATATCATTAAAAACACATTGCGGGAAAAACAAACCCCGACATGTTTCATAAATACAAAAATACTGGTAACCCAGTTCAGAATAATCTCCATTGGAATATTTTGTAATAGTTGTCTGTGAGCAAGATGGGAGATTAAGTCAATATTTGACCTCTTAGCTATATGCTACAAAGCAGTTTATTTCAGGGTCAGTTTCCCAACACAATAGTGCTTTGTCACTAGTCTTTTGCTGAAAAGAGACAGTGCAATTTTTGTATTTACTAGCATTTTACTAACAGCGTTAAAAATGACATCCATTTAAATAGAGCCTAATTTAGTCAAACAAAAAATTTATTTCAGATTTTGTATATTCAGATACATATATATTTGGCTTTCCTCCTGCTATGCCCTATGCCCCTACTATCATTTGTTATCTGACAAGCACTGAGATGAGAAGAGGAAAAAAAAAATAATCATTACCGAGTATGTTAATCTAAGGGTTCATGGACTTAATGAAAGACAAATCCAAGGAAACCAGAATAAATTCAGGAGGGAAACTGCTTTCTACATTTTTGGAAATCAATATGTCTTTAAGTACAAACACCTGCTAATTTACAAATGGTGTTGCATTTTTACATAACATAATATAATTAGCAAATTAAGACTTTAATAAAAGATTGTCTTCTAACTGCACCTGTATATGGAAGGTCAAAGGAAGGTTTTGAGGCCAAACTGTTAAGAAGAATCAACAAGCTTCTACTTTCCTCGCATTTTCCAACTTTCAAATATCCATCTAACAATTACTTCAGTTTTTATACATGCCCTGGGAGCCTTGGGGCACACAATGCACATCCAGTAGAAAAGCGCACTTGTATGGCTGTATGGATACAGGCAATATGTCCCAACAATCTGCTGCAATCTGTTGATAACAGCAGAAATTTCCTTAAATGGTAGGCCCCCGGGGTCCTGGGAAAACAGTGCTCAACAGTCAAGTACACATCTCAAAAATTACATACGAGAAGCTACAGAATGTTCTCACTCTTTACTTCAGAAAATAGAACAGAGTCTGCTTAAGGTCAGCCTCTTTTGAGGGTTCCTCAACCTGTCAAGCATCTCCCAAGTAGGAGTCAGCAGGCTGCACTTTCCCATGACTCCAGCAGGAGCCATGACTGCTATAGAGGTGGATGGCAAACACCAGAATTGGGCGCTTCACAACAGTGCTGCTCCCAGATATTATAATGTATGCACAGTTCTGCCATGCTGAAAGGAAACCTGTTACTCACCACATTGGTAGCATTGGGTGATGCTCCATGATGCATTAGCTGCGATACAATATTTACGTGTCCCATGAAGGCAGCAACATGGATTGGAGTCAGGCCCGACTGAAAACCAAACCAAAATCAAACCTAAATACCTACTTCCACACTCCTTTACAAGAAAGCCATGGGGAAAAAATAAGTTATTCTAAAGTAAGTAAACCTAAGTGCTTGCTCTTCTGAGAGGATCTTATCTTCTCAAAAACATATATGCATGCTTAAACTAAAGGGCACGCAGAATTAGAAATACCTATGAGTATGATTCACGAGCAAACATAAAAACATTCTAGGAATTCAGTAGTTCATCATCAACTAAAATCAACTATAGCTAAGCAAGATTTCATCCTTAAGTTTTTTGGTAAGTATCATTTTGGAACAGGAGAAAAAAAAAAGGGTAGAAGCATTCCTGGTACAAAGATAAGACTTTCTGGAACATTCAGCTCATGCAAAAAAGGTGCGGTGTCCATTGTCCCCACCAAATCCAGTTGCTTTTGGATGAACAAAAAGGTCTATTGAACTTAATGGTGAGCTCCATCCCCACTGTTTCTACAGGAGAAAGGGAATTCAAAACTGTGGCATCCAGCCAGAGAGGCACAGACACAAATGACACGGGCTAAAGAGAATTCCTCCTTCCCTCAGGACCTTGTGGCAGCATCACAAATCTACACCACTGCCCTTATACAAGATATAAAAGACCAACTGGAGAGAAAGAGAGGGAGGGAGAAGGGGAGGGGAAAAAAGGGAGCAGTCACTTAGCAGGGCATGACCTCAAGGATTTTGCTTTAGAAATCCAATCAATAGTTAATATTTCTCCAAGTAGAATTACCCTAAAGCCTCTTCACAGCTGCTTCTGCACAGCTGTAGCAACAGTCAGCCAGAGGCTGCAGAAGGGAGTTTTGCTACTAGGAGAAAGAGAAAGCTCAGTGGATCTCTGGAAATCCCCTGATTTAGGCAGCTTCCCCATAGATGTACACAAGTCCTGGAAGGGTAGAGATGAGGAAAACACACTTTTGTTCCTTTCTCATGCAGAACAGCAAACATGAGCAGGAAAGCAGAATAACTGGTTGAGTATGTTATTTCTTTTCCCTGTTTCCCATAATTTAGTAAATGCTTTTAAAATGATAGACTGCAGGAAATACAATGTACATGTGTCATATTTGACCATAAACACTAACTCATACTGCAGACATTCAAGCCTGCAGCTGAAAAAAAGGGTGCAGTATCTATAGATGGAAGTATGGAATCTACCTGGAAAACAGAATTTACCATAGAAAAAAGTAATAAGCATTACCTTTAACAAACAGTTTATATGCAGTAATGACTATTTGTGAAATTTGGTACTGTTTCCTCATGTTGCATTTGCATTGCTTATTCACGTCTTGCAACCAACGCTTGTTTGGTCTCAGATTTTTTTGGGGAGGAATATTTTGAAGCTTTCTGGCCAATTTGTTTTGATGGCCAAATACAATCTTTCTTTCTGACTAGAGAAATAGCAGCTTATATATGGGTGCTGAGTACCAACTCCTAATTCTGCCCTGAAAGGTTGTTACCATATAGACAGCCAGTGAGAGAGGCAGGCAGGCAGAGCCCTGCAGTAAAGTACCACGATGAATCTCAACAAATGCAGTCAAATGTGGTTTGAGATCATTTGCAGATCAAATGTGGGTGAGATCATGGTCAGGCAGCAGCAGGAAATAAAGGAAGAGCTCTTGCTTTTGGAAAGTTTTTGCTTGAGACAGCGATTCAGAGGGTGCAGATCAGACTGTTAACCTGGTTCACTCACATGAGACAGTGTAGTTAAGTGTTGCTGTTGCTTTCATTCTTAATTCTTTGTATTTAAAAGGGATGAAATTGAATAGATAGTTTTTCTACCTCCACATTGACTGATTAATATAGAGGACAGGCATTGCATCTCTTCTGTTAAGGTTCTCTTTGTGCCTCTCACTCATTTGCTAACATGACTTCAAATTAGACTCTGAAAGCTGCATCTACAAGCCCTATGGTTTTTAAAAGCTAGTCTGGAGGTATGTGAGCTGTAGCAAGGGCAGGCTCCACTCTCTCTCAAGAAAGCCAGGAAGGGAGCCATATGGTTTGCTACTGAATAATTAGAACAAAAACCCATACATCAAATGAAACTCATTTTGGGGAGATGAACTGCTCCCAGTTGTACCTTGTTTAATCAATGGAATTGTTTATCATTATCTAACCTCGCTTCTTCCACAGTGGTCACACACTGATATACGTGACCTTTCTCCCTAACTTCGTAGAATGTACGTACACATAGACAAACCAAATTTTCCATAGGTACTTAATTAATCTCTAAATCATGCGAATAACTGGGTGTAGACTATCTCAGGCTGACTGAAGTAATAGCATATTGATTTCTGTCTAGCTGATTTGTGATGACCTGTGATGGTGGGTGAATATAACTTCTGTGTGGAAAACCAAAACAAGGTCTGTGAATTAAACCACCATTCAAAACACGACTTGAGTGAAGCGCAGTCTTCACCTTGATCTCCTTAACAGGGTGAATTTCATCTTCAGTGCATTAAATTACAGGCAAAAATTGGCAGAAATGAGAGATCTTTTTTCAAAATTTTAATCTGTTATGTTTCACTTGTTATCCCCAGTGTGTTCCCAAAGTATATAAATTGTTCAGGTGTTGTGATCCATTAGGGCAACTGACTTTATTATTCAGTTTTATTATTTGGTAATACCTAGTTGAAAATAATTGTTGACTTGATTGGTACATGCTCTTTCAGAAATAGTCAAATATTAATTAGTATCATTACAATGAATTTTGTAGGAAAAACAAAGACAAATGTGAAAAGACCACTTCTTACCTCAGTCACAGCTTGAATTGATGCACCGTGCTTCAGAAGAAGTTCCATTACTTTTATTCTGTTCTTCTTGCAGGCAATGTGAAGAGGTGTGAAACCATTCTGTAAATGAGAAAGAACATACTTTTTGATACTGCATATGTCATTAAAAAGTAGAATTGGGTATGGAATTCACATAAGACATTCCTCTGTTTTAACAAAACACCTCCCAGATCTGTTTTGGCTTCACTAAAGTGTTCATGTAAAAGAGAGAAAAAACTACTGAAAAGAAAAAGGCGTATTTCATATAGCCAGTTTTAATTATGACATATATTGCCCACTCTAATAAATAAGTTATTTTTAAAAATTATCAGTTCATCTACAACTATCAAAAACTTCATTTTCGCTTAAGCATATTCACTGTTAACTGGGTGGGGGGTTTTGTTGGAGTTGGGGCGGGGGGGAGTTTGTTTCTCTTTTTATTTTCAGAACTGCTCGTAAAAAAAAGCACTTTACCTTTATAAGCTCTGGCATTTGGATCTTCTAAACTAGTCTTACTACTTTTTTTTTTTTTTCATTCATTACCTGCCAGTTTACTGTAATTACAATTATTTTGCCCCTTCCTTTAAAAAAAATTCTGCATGCAGAAGAGTGAACATTTAAAACTACCATCTTATTTAATGTGAGATGATACAACAGAAAACAAGGAACAGGAAAATAAGTTGTCCAGAGCATCCATGACTGGTACAATAACATTAGTGCACTGAATGCTAATGCTGCTCTGTATAGTCATGAAAAAAGCATTTGCAGAACAATTCTCAAAACAGCTGACAGAACTGGTCCCTCAGATCTGGTCAAAATTAGGTTTTTACCTGCTATAGTAAAGAATATCATATGCTTTTGTAATGTGAGGTCAGTGCAATTGTCTGTTCCAGTTAAGTGTGAGCAGCTCTCAACTCTCTCCTCAGCGGTGGGCAATGTCCAGGGTAAACTCAGATGTGTTTCAGGGAAGAGTGAGCTCGAGCTCCAGATACTGCACTCAGGCTCCTTCTATTTAATCATCCTGAGTGGGGATCAGGATAGAAATAAAAGGAAACACTAAAAGATTTAGGGGAAAAGGAAATTTGTGGCTAGGTTACCAGACCAATGGCCACTGCCAGCAACTCTGACAAGCTAAACCTGATGATGATTTGATTATTTCAGAAGGCAAAAATAAATATTACAGCCTTACAAGCCTCCCCACTTGCTGGTTATAGTGAACAAGTTCCCATATATCATAATACCTTGACCAAAGACACCTGAAGACAGGTTGATCTGACACAAAAAACAGAGGGGTTGAGAGAAGGAAATCTATGGAGCCTGTGCTGCTTTCACAGGATTCAATCCCACCTGGCTTGTGAGGGTTTCAGGAATTGGGGAAAAAAAACGTAATATTTCAGGAATTGAATGAGTTAGTAGCATCAGGTCAGGCTGTGAAACCAACAGTCAACCCAATTAATGTCAGAACATAAATTTGTTTGGAACAGTTATTGAAGAACAAATCAAAAATACATTTTAAAAACAACGGATTGCAAGTATAAATTTGAACAAAATGCATTAACACATTCAATTTGTATGCAGTATAATTACACTAACAGATTTTGTTGCTGAATTTGTTTTTAAAGTAGAAAGGCATATGACTCCATTGACATAATTATAAAATACCACAAATATTCGTTATGTAACTTATTCCTACTTTTTACTGTTTTACATCTTGGAGAGCTAATAAAAATTCTCTCAGTTTTAAATGTTGCTGATTATTTTCTCTTTACAAACATTTAGAAAATGAGAATTGTCTCCATACCAAAAACTACAGCAGTTACACCTGGAGCTGCTTCATCTATTCAGAATCATAACAAGCTATCAGGAGGCAAAAGTGCTCTAGTTACACTAGAAATTCATAAATCACTGTTGACCATCTGTAAGCAAAGGTCTACTCTGATTGCATGATATATTATTAACACATTGAACCTTGAGCATCCTCTCTTGGGCTGCAGCAATACAACATATCCTCACTGTCGACCATCAGCAGGCAGAAAATAACTCTCAAATAAGTCTCACTGCAACTTTGGAAGAATGTTTAGCTGTGAATAGTATCCCGCTGCATACTCACCAGTGCTTTGGCATTAGGATTAGCTTTCTTGTCCAAGAGAACCTTGGCAACTTTGTAGTGGCCACAGTGGGCGGCAACATGCAGCGCAGTCAGATAGTCATTAGTGACGTCATCTACAGGCACGTTGTGCTGAATCAGAAGCTGAACACAGTTTAGATGATCTCCTTGTGTTGCCATGTGCAATGGAGACAAACCATTCTGTGAACAAAAAGACCCAACACTGATGGGTTATAGGATGCTCAGAGGAATGAAACTCCCCCATGTTGTTCTTAGAGCATTTGTTGTATGAAGAATTTTACAAGCCCAGAGAGCACCGAAATGAAACTTAACATGTTCGGTCTAACAATGAGGGTTCTTACTCTGGCAAAAGCCACGTGGAATTTGGAGCTTGTTTGGTTAGAGTTTGTAGGCAGCTCTACCTTAAAAAAAACAGTCATACCATACCAGCAATGCTCTAAACGTAGCTTATTTCAGCCAGCATAGCTCAGATACGTTGCACAAGTTAAATGAGTTATGCGAAGAACAGCGCTTTGTGACTTTTAATACCCTAGCCAGGAAACTTGCTGTTTTTAAAAGCTGCATTAAACTCACCACTCTAATATAGCCTGCATATACCAGGCATAAGAGCGCAGGTCAGAGCATCACTCAGTAATCACGACAACCTTCCCTCAGCCCTCCACTAGTGTTTTCCTGAATTCAGGTTTGTACATATGCCTTACACCACATTACACATCTGTGGAGACCATTCTTCCCAGCCAACATTGGTACAACAGCAAAAGTTTCAAGTGCAACCAGGCTAAAAAAATCTGAATGAGACCACCATGATGTGACCTGGCAGTGTTACAGCTCTGTTTCATCAGGGAAACACCTGAGAGAGATTCCTGTTTAGAAACAAAACCTGTACCAAGAATTGTTTCTTGCGCTGCTTACAATAGTTAATCAACAAGCTGCCAACATATATTACATCTCCAAAGTAAAAACACAACAGAAATAATTCTCAGAACTTTAAGGGACTGACCCTATTTCATGAAAAAAGATTTTAAAATATGCCAGAATGAAAGAGGTCTTGTTAGAAGAGGTACATGAGCTCCTTAGATAAACCTCAACACACCTTTCTTTTTTCTTTTTTTTTTTTTTTTTTTTTACTTAGCCCTAATGTCAAAATTAGATTCAAGTGCAGGAGCTATTCTGGTAACACATAATAGTACATAATCTATAAATGACTGACAGTACACTGTGTTTGCCATCATGAAGAAACTGAAACTCTTGCTCACAGATGTAGTGCCCTCATGTGACCGCAGTTAGCATAGGCAAAGTAGCAATGTAAAACCAGCTGAGATCTCAGGCTTTCTGAAGGAGATGATTTCTTTCTTCTCCCTTCCCATGGCCATATCATAACAGTAATGACAAACGTTCAAAATAAAGGTGAAAATACACAGTGAAATAATTTTTAAAAGTGACATGGAAAAAGGATGGTGAAAGAATCAAAAGAAGCATGGCCAGCAGGTCGAGGGAGGTGAGTGACTCTGCCCCTCTGCTCTGCTCTGGTGAGACCCCACCCGGAGTACTGCATCCAGCTCTGGAGCCCTCGGCACAAGAAGGACATGGAGCTGTTGGAGCAGGTCCAGACAAGGGCCACAAAAAGGATCAGAGGGATGGAACAGCTCTCCTATGAGGAAAGGCTGAGAGAGTTCAGGTTGTTCAACCTGGAGAAGAGAAGGCTCTGGGGAGACCTTATAGCAGCCTTCCAGCACTTAAAGGCAGCTTATAAGAAAGATAGGGACAGACTTTTTAACAAGGCCTGTTGCAATAGGACAAGGGGTAATGGTTTTAAACTAAAAGAGGGTAGATTTAGACTAGGTATAAGGAAGACATTTTTTATGATGAGGGTGGTGAGGCACTGGAGCAGGTTGCCCAGAGAGGTGGTAGATGCCCCATCCCTGGAAACATTCAAGGTCAGGTTGGACGGGGCTCTGAGCAACCTGATCTGGTTGAAGATGTCCCTGCTCATTGCAGGGGGTTGGACTAGATGGCCTTTAAAGGTCCCTTCCAACCCAAACTATTCTATGATTCTATGAAAGTAAACAGACCAATACTGTCAGAATTTGAAAGCAGTTTACACTCAGTGCTGAGTAGCAGACATTCTTGGACACAGTTTTATCTTTCAAGTAAGATTATCTCATGGGCATCTCACTTGTGATTTATGTTGGCTTGGATAAGCCTCTCTCCCATTCCCAAAGGCGACTACAGCAATTACCTGCATGGAAGCTTGATACTAGCAATGCATTTTAAATGTTTTCACTGTCTTGTAGTGTAGTTAAACAGTAGAATAAAAAAAAAAAAAGATTAATTTCCCTCAGTCACCAAGCCCTCCTGATAACAGTTTATAACTGATGATGCTTTTTAGGTGATAGTAAAAAATCATGAAACTTCATACACTGTTCTGTTCCATTTTTATAAGAACGATCCTTCAGGTGAAAAGTTTCATTCTTAACAATAACGGCCAATAAATCACACTTATTTATGGAGTAAGAAATTGAGAAGATGACATGGGACTCCCTCATATGAGAGACTTGTACGAAAGAGGCTGACATTGATGGAAAAGAAGGGAAGAAGCAGAGCAGCCACACATCAATTTGGGAAAATCAACAAAATGCTTGACAAAAATCTGTCATGGATGACAAAAACGTAGCAACTAGCCAGACTTTACACAAAGGAGCAAGAGACAAGACTAGATGCTAAAGAAGTTGATGAAGACAAAACATCATTGGAATATTGTCTTTTGTTATGACCTAAACCAGGATTGCTCTTAATTCTGTTGCAGTAGAAGATACTCTGCAATCTTACACAAGTCACTTAATATTTCAATGCCTTTGTCTTCCCACTTTTAACATAAAAATATTACATTCAACAATGTTCTCCTGTCCCATATCCATGTTGTGAGAGAGAATCCACCAATGACTTTAAGAAGGGATTTGGTACTTCAAGATGGAGCCACTATATAAACACAGTTATATTACTGTTTTTATGAAGACTGCCAAGAAAACATTAAAAGGTGAAGAGGTTCAAGATTAATCAAAAGATGTTGACAGTCACATGATACCTTAAGAAAAAAAAAAATCGGAAGAGGATCACAGAGATGAAATAGGGTACCAAATGCCTGACTGGGCAAACATAAAATTACCAGTGATACACAGGATATTTTGTAGCTGTGTCAAAGGACTTTAATCAGGGAAAGTATCACTAACCTGGGGGGGGGGGGGGGGGGGGGAAGAACCAAACAAGTTTAGAAAAACAGTAATTAAAAAAAGATTAAATTTGATACACAGAGATGTCATTTCTCACACAGAAAATCACTGGCATACTCAGGACTAGAATTCAGGTTTCCTTTTGCTTGTAGAAAACCCCAGATAATCCATGAGGTCAGTGCCTCCCCTGAAAATAAATCTAAAGTTATTGCAGTGTGAAAAAGGGCCAGCACAACACTAAACAATCTCTAGCAGGAAATAGCTATCAAACTGCAGTTCAGTTATTCTTCTGAGAGAGTTTTCTATAACATGAGAAAACCTTGTGAAGTTTAAATTCTTTCAAAGATGTGCCCTATTTCCAATAATATATGACTTGATGTGAAGAGAATGGAGCCACTTATTTTTGCAGAGGACAGTACTGTGTAGTTTAGTGCCAAATGAACAGATTCATTAATGTCATTCAGAGGTACTGCTACTTCTTAGCTTACCTTCTGAAAACAGCAGAATTAACATATCAGAGAGAAACTCAGGAAGCTCTGCACCTTCTTCTGTTCACTTTTTAACACATAACATAGTTTTCTCTCTTCCAGAGAGGAGCTATCATTTTGCTGGAGGTGTTTACATAAGCCTCTGCAGGTCAATGTCCAAAGTGTGTCTTTCAGCCTTGGGCTATTTCAAACCCACTGTCCCATGTTCTCATTCACCTGATTTTTGGCTAGTGAACTCTGGGCCAGGCTGTGTGAATCTCCTCAGGAAGAGGAACAAATTCAAAACCCACAAGCCTTGAAGAGCAGGTTAAGCCTAGGGATAACACGTGACAATACAAAATCCATGCGGCAAAGAAATGTAGTTCCTTAGGGGAGATTCTCATTTATGATGGTGGAAACCAAAGCAATGGGGTTTACATTTTTTTCTTTAAGTACTTAATTGAGCTACTAGAAACTGGAAGCTCTAGGCTCTGAGAGTGCCAGCAGTGTGGAGATGTGCCCGGGGGGCTCCTGGACAGCCCCTTGCTGCCTCCCCCTGCTCGTGAAGTTTGCAAGTTAGGACTGTGGGAGTCCATGGAAACTCCACATGCAAAGGATGGGTGGATCCTGTCTGTCAGATTACCCATGATAGCACTTGCCAGTGACTCACTGAGCAGAGGAAAGCTGGTGCCAACCTCCCCAAACAAATGCTAAATATATTCCAGTAAGGGAAAAAAAAAGAAAAAGAAGAGGGAGGAGAAAAGCAGAATATAGAAGGGCGCTGAGAAAGAATAGGACAGGATGACAGAATAGAGAAAAGAAATAACAGAAGGAAACAACAAATGTTGTTGGGAATATATTGCTTACAGACTGAGAGAAAAAAATGTAGTGGAAGGTTATCTTGGGAAAGAACCTCAACGAACTGCACAACCCAAATGTCAATCCTGAATGGGAAAGTCATGGACTGTAGCGGTGCTACAAAGCAGGCTGCTGCACTGAGATTTAAAATCAGCAATAATGGCACAGCAGAGACCACCACCAGAGGAGTTCTGGCAAGTGTGTGCTTTAATGACAGCCCTTGGGTCTAAAGCAATCTGTGCACCCTGGCGCAGGTGATTTGAAATTCCCATGAATAATTGTGCATGATAAACTGTAGAGAGATAGAAAGTGAAGAAACTGGTAATCAGGCTAAGTCCTAAGGAAATATGAGCTGTCTCTGCAAAGAGACATTGCTCTATTTTTATCTCTTATCTCTACTCTAGCCCCAGGGTAATTTGGTGCAAGCTGAAGATATATTGTAATCACCACGTATTTATTCCAGGATAGATACAGAAATTTTCAGCTACTGAAATTCTGAGAGATAAGGTTACCATACATGCCTTTTTGGTTGGCACAGAAACCTTTTCTTGTGTATCTCGATTTAACACATTTTACATATGCACTACATACGGCATTCACTTTGGAGATCTCCCACACAGTTACTTTAAATAGCTATGATATAGGAAAGTTATTGTCAAACCCTTAAATATGAGACATGCAGAATTATGTAAAAAAAAAAAAAGAAAAAGAAAAAAGTACACAGATTAGCCCAGCAGAAACCAGTACCAGTTACCTTGGTTTTGGAAAGAATAGGGGCACCACGATCCAGCAGCATTTCTACAACCTGTTCATGGCCACTTCTTGCTCCACAGTGGAGGGGGGTCAGCCCATCCTGTGGGACACAAGCATTACAATTGATTAGTTTCCGACACAGTAAAATCTTGTGCACTTTTTATAAAGACCTACCATGTCCTAAGAAACTAATTCCTGCAGGATGCTGCTCTTATGCAACTGAACGGCTGAACCTGTTTATTCAAATGGACAGAGTACATTTTGGCTCTGATTTTCTAAACATGTAAATAGTCATATCAAATTGGTGCTCATGCAGTGGGCTACTTCCAGCCCCTCACTGTACACTCAATAAAGTGGTAAATGCACATACAAGAAAAAGATGAGATTGCACATCAGGTACTTTTTGCCTGCATGCCTTTGAGAAAACTAGGTCTTTCATTTGTCAGTATGCATCAAAGCCAATGGATGGTCCTCTTGTCTGAGAGAAAAAAAATAAAAATCTTTCCTACCTAGTTTGACATTTTTTTATTACACTGATTTTGACATGTGTATAGCAGATGAGAAAACCATCTTAATCCCAGGTGATAAAAGTATGTTGGATTAACTGCTGTCTCTTGTCGTGTAGACCGTACTTGTGTGACTTCCAGCTGAATGACTGGTCTAGAGTCAAGGCGTACTATCAATACCTCTTTCAGAATAGTTTGCTTAGTAAAAGTTATCATCATATTAGAAATACATTCCTTAAATAAGAGGAAGACTCTTTTTAATATTAACAGACTTATTCCGAATTGATCTGATTATTCTTTGACCTGTACCCTGTTTACAATGCTCAAGTAACCTGCTGTGCATAAGTGCTATGATGAAAGATAGCAGATATGGCTTGAGTAACTGTGAGTAAAGTCACAAGGAGTTTTTCAATGCCGTATGACATAGTGCTTGTTACGATTAGTAACATCGTAGTTTCAAGAAAAATAGGGAAGAAAAATTAATGTTTCCAGAATTAGTAAGAGCAAACATTTGATTTGTTGCAAGCAAAACAGATATGCAGGAGATACTGTCACACAGAAACAATGTTGTATCTTCACTAAATATGTCAGAAGAGGAGCCTTTAGAAGAAAGGTTGAAACTGACAAAGAAGAAAGATAAATATTTATTAGTTTTCCAAATATAAGTCATAAAGGAAGGGACCTTTTTCCAGCGTCTTCTGGCTCTTAAAAACACATGTTATATTGTCTAAAATACGTGTGTCACATCATTTTTATAAAAAGGATTATCTAAAATTCCTTCTCACACATCCTGTGCTTGCTAATTCATGCACATGCACTCCCTCTCTGTCTATCTCTGTATGGTAGCAAGTACTACTAAGATACCTCCTTAGACATATTTTCCATGCATAATTACAATATTCTCGATAATTCCTAAATCATTACACTCTACGACAACATCAGCTTAAGGCTTGCAAAGTGTAGAGGGCAGCCGGGGAGAGGGAGGTAGTGATTCAGAGCCTTACACTCTCCTGCTTCTACTTTCTTGCCCTCTCCTAATACGCCTATGAAAGATAGCAGACAAACTGTTGTGATTAACTTTTTCCACTAGTCTCATTTACAACTTGTATGGTTCTCATTGTGCATGTTCTTCCACTTCAAGTAAGGCATATGTTTTTGATGTAAATGAAGAAAAGATTTTGGTTCAGACTTAACTTGATCAGGACTCAGGGAGCCATTTGTTCATGCAAGATGAACATGGTTTGGCCCACTGAGTTCTTACTGGCATCTCTGGAGCTGATGCTATTGTCATTTCTGCTTCTTTCTGTTATTTCAGCCCATGAAGTACAGGGAAGGGCATCTTGTTAAACAAAATAAAGATGTATTGCTCAAAACGTGTAAGTAAAGACAAAGAGAAAAGATATCAAAACCCATGAGGTACGTTTACCAGCTGAGTGGCAAATGTTTTGCTGTACCTTCACACCAAGTGTTTAAAAAAGGTAATGCACATTTCCCATACCAGTAGTTTCCCCAGGCAAGGGCATACCAAGTACTGAGCAGAATGCAAACAACTAACATAAAAATATCACACACACACAAAAAAAACCACGTACAGGAAAGAAAATAAAAAACAGCAAGGCTAGGTAACTAGAGAGCTGTAGGCAGGAACTGAAGATCATGTACATTAGATTGTTCATTCTTTTTACTTCCTATAATTATCATATTCTCCGGGCACATCAAAGAAAGATACTCGAGATCAGGCACAAAACTGTAACTTAGGGAACATTTTCCAGATTTTATGCCCCCCAACTCATTTCACAAACATACCATGGGTCATACGTACCAAGCTCACACAGAATGAGACACATTTGATCATGCGCTAGACCAGACCCTTAAAAACTACTTCTGTGCTCCCTAGAGCACAGTGCCCTAACCCTCTCATGTTGCCCGGGCCTGCCCAGCCTGTGCCTACAGCTGACAAGGTTCCTGTGGCACAGGAGGCGGCAGGCAGTCATGCTTGGCCAGCTCGAGCTCATTCTAGTCCACACAGCAGTCACCACCACCAGATGCATCACACGGCATGACACAACATTACAGTGTAATGTAGGTGCTTGTTGGGACAGCTGATCTGTAGCTATTGTTAAGATGATGTCAGAACTCCCACTGTAAAGAGCAAATACACTTGAAGACAACTCATTTAGCTGCAGAGATGTTTTTTGTATTCTGAAAAGATACCGTCTATTCTCCTGGCTTGGTTAATTGCTATATGGCATTAAAAGTCATAAAGAAATGTGCAGAGGCAACCAAACACAGATCACAGAAAGATTTTGTTTAAAAAAAGAGAATCTGAGATTAAAAGAGACTGCTCTGAACTCAGCAAGACGTCACTGATTTTGTCAGGAGACTTTCTAGTTCCTTATTTACTGTTCATATAGACTATACTATGTGAAGCGTAAAATATATTACATGTATCAGGAAGCAAACTTGCCTTAATATGATAGTCTGCAATGGCTCAGAAAAAACATTACAAACGATTAGGACAATAATCTGCAGATTAAGGACTCTCTAAGTATGCACTGACATGATAAATCATATCATCTGTATTATCTATCCCTCCAGAGAGCCTGAGAGCAGCTCCAGCAAAGCCAGGAGGACAATAGGAGGAGTTCTGCTTAGACACAAGATTCCCATAAGCACTGCACGCCCATCCCTGTGGCTGCTGCTCTTTCTTTAGCTTTTATTTCAAACACACACACACACACACACCCCTCCCCCCCAGATAAATGAGATCTAAGCACTGTTTCTGGTCCCTGTTGAGACGCGGATACCTGTGTAGCTCCCTGATCTCGTTACAGTGGGGTCACAACTGGCTTGAGGTTAGCAGATGATGGTACAGGCAGTTGAGCCTCCCTGCTGCAGTGTGTTTCCCTGCCACCACATGTGGCTCTAAGAGACCCCTGAGCAGCATGGGTAAGCATGAACCAGCCTCCCTGTGGTCCCCAGCTACCCCTTCCCTGTCAACGCCCACCCAGGATTTCCCTTGCACAATGGGATCCTCTGGCCCAAATCCATGGCAGCCTCAGTACCACAACTCTCACGCCAGCGAGCATCAGCTTCTAACCCAGTCGAGCAATAAAATTAAGCACAACACCCAGTAAAAACTTTACTGTGATGCAAATATTCAGCAAGAGCTTGTCGGACTTTGAGCCAAATCCCAGAGCCTGTCCATGGCCTTGGCAGGAGTGTGCCAGGCACTCCACTCCCCTGAGCCCAAGGCAGAAGGCATCCTTCCCCCAGGGGAGCAATTACTGCTGCCTCCAGGGTTTATCATCCCCATCGCTGCCTAGTGAGTCTCCATGCACGTGCTTCAGCCTAGCCGGACTCTGTATCTCGTGGTCCCTCCATGCTCTAAGTCTCCTCAATTCTTCTCTTCATTGGCACTATTGCAAACTGCCCCTTCCATACAATAGGGCAACAAATGAGGTTTGCTCTTCCTACACATGTAAAATGCACTTATAGTGCCAAGTCAGTATTATTCTTGCAGTTATTTTATATCTTACTACGTGTGGCTTTTCTGGAACAGCTTATGTATGATCTGATGCATCTTAAAAGAGCATATCCCACATGTTTTCATGCAGATAAGAGTGCTGGCCTGTTATTTAGCTGCAAAATCAGTTGAATGAAGATTATAATCACTTATTGTTAATCCAGGCTAAAACATGCTTTCTGCCTGCTTCAGACACAAATTCGCTTTGGCATATATAGTATTAGATAGCCAAAGCAAATCAAGCTAATTTAATCAACCTCTCTAATTAAACTTTATTTTTTTGAAGTCTTTTCTGGAAGACAGAGAAAAAAATAATTGAGGCAACATTCAGTAAACATGTTACATGACGCATTAAAAGCTCTTTGCTTAGAATGTTAGTTAAAACCCTGAACAATAAAAGCTGCCCTGGATGGACAAAAGCAGCACATAGTTCTTAAGGAGTACCCTTAAGAATTCAGTACAAAGCCCCAAGTACCAGCTGCTAGACATCTCGCACAAAAAAAGGACAGAGAGAAGATAAACAGCTGGTTAAAATAAACAATGCAACCTAAGCATGAATTAAAAGAAAAAAAATAAAAGATGGCTGAGCCTCAAAATAGTTGTAAGATCATTTTTGGAAATAACCTTGTATGCTCACATGTTATCTGAACACCTAACTACAGTTTGCAGGTGTGCAACAATATTAATGGTGCTCATCAAATCCTACTCCTAATGGATATAGAGAAATTGGGAGCCCATGGATGACTTTTACAATAATTTAAACAGGATAAGGATTTAGCCCTTCACGTTAACCTTTTGTGCAGTACTTCAGCACTGCAGTTTCCAGGACCATCTGCCAGCAGCAAAAGCAAATGCTTATGGCAATGACTAAGGAAAAGAAATCATTACCTCAACTTATTTAATGCTCAGAAAATGCTTTATGTGAATTTATCTATAAAATTAATATGTTTGTGAAAAATAAAAATAGACATTACGTGGTGCATATTTCCAGTACCCCGTACAGAGAATGGATTGCAGGAACAGATTACAAAATGACAGCTGAATAGCTAAATCTGTCCCATCTAAGAGTCAGAGTAGTGAATCCTGGCCCTGTTAGTGTTTGGTCAACAACACAAAACAGTATTTTCTGCATACTCATTTAAAGGTGAATTACAGGCCTGATAAAGGAGAAACAAAGGCCTAGGAATTTCTGTCTCTGAGCAAAAGCAGCAAGCAATTTTCAAGAATTTTTGTCCTTTCTTATGCGTACAGAACCTTTGCCATTCACCGTTAAGGAGGTATTTTGTGTTCCGTAACCAACGTTTGCATTAAATAATATCATGGTGTCAAGACAAAAACTATTTTAATTAAACAAAAAAAATTCTGCTCATCTCTTATCCACAACAACTCTGCTCATCTCTTTAAAAACCTCTTAAAAAAAAAAAAAAAGAGGTCTCACATTTATAAATCTGGTAATAGGAGCCTCACTTATTTTCACGTGCAAATCCCACGTGTTTATCAAGTTGTGTGCACACTCAGCACCCGCACCTGCCCCTCGCAGAACACCACAAGGCTGGGCTCTGACTGGGCATCCAGCTGATAGGCATGACTTGGTACATGTATCAGAAAAGACAGCCTTGGCTGCTCTTTGCCTTTCAATACATTCAGTAGTGGTGATGCTGTCGCAAAAGAATATGACTGAAGCTTTTGGCATTCTGTATTTTCACAAGGCCTTTCTATGTCTGGGCAGTTAAAAAAAGAATGGTGCTTAAAAAAATGAAATGACTGCAAAGTTGACATACCTCAGTTGTTCTGCCTTGGAAAACAGCATTGGGTCAGGTAGGAATAACAAGAGGGAGGTGGCAGGAACATGTGTTATGACAGCTCACAGCAATTAATCTTTGCTATTGAATATGAGAACTAGGCAGACACTCCTGAAACAATGTCCTTTTTTCATCTAGCACCACATTACTCTCAGCCTTCTATTGCTTCTCCTATTGATTTGTAAATCCTTCCTGATCTTCTCCAGTGATGCTCTTCCCTTTTCTTGATCATGCAGCTGTCTGCTCGGTTCAGCGAGCCTCCTCGGCAGAGGCACACGCTACCCAGGCCACAGGCTGGTAAACACTTGCCAGGATGAGTCAGTGCTGCTGGGAGCAAAACTTCCACTTAGCCACTAACTGCCAGAAAATGATGCCTCTGGTAATGCCAGAGAAGTGCAACGATGAGTGACACATGTACAGCACAAGCAGGAGAAGTTACGCAAATCCCTTCTGATTTATGGAGGATGGGTGTTTGAGGAAACAGGCAGTCTCTAGGGGAAGCCAGAAAAAACAAACCACCACTTCGTGAACCACACTCATCCATTGCCTTTTGCCTCACTGGGAAGCTCTGCCAGACTCAGGAGCTGTTAATGCTTCTGCCCTCTTCCTGGATCCTGTTTCCGTCCCAGACTGTATTTTTAGTTACATAAATTATCCTAATGTCTGACCCTGGAGCCTGTGATACAGAAAATGAAGCAGATCATGAATTTTCATAACTAAAGGAAAAGAACAAGCTCGACTCCAACTATTTAAAGTAGTGGTCCCCAGCGTTTTGGCTGCAGTGAGCCATATAAATGCTTGCAGAAAGGAAGCAAATAGTCCCTTGCCATGTCCCTTTCTCCCTGCTCTGACCAAATGGACATGTCACATCACCAAAATGTGACCCTCCCCACCACGTGGTGGGCTCATGCCCCTCAGCCTGGCAGCAGCACGTAGCACACAGAAAGCTGGTATTTTAGTCCAGAAATTATAGCCACTGTTCATGTTACCCATGAAAAGTCATCTCTTCCATATTCCCCAATTAGAAAAAACAGAAATATTTTACAAAGAAATCATGAGTGATTTCGAAAGGTAAAATGGAAGAAGAACTAAAGAAAAATATGGAGAGTGAAGAGATGAGAAAATAAATTGACCCAGTTTCTGAATTTGCTACAGAAATAAAAAATACAAGTGTGCCTCAACAAGCACTGCAGGAAATCTCAAAGATGGCTGAAATATTGGAAAACCAAACAGAAACCTGTGGATACAGTAATAACTGCAGAAAAAAAGATTCTTAGGTTATACCTTTGTTTTGTTTAGAATGATTCTCGTGAAAAGTACACAGAATAATTAAAAATGGAAGATGGATAGGCGATAAGCTAATATTTCAAGAAAATGCCAATTGCCACAAAGTTACAAGCACAGCTCCCGAAGGTTACCTCATGTGCACAGGAGTGTGTTGCAAAGACTGCCGTGACAGCCCACAGCAGCACTAGTTCTAGGTTTACTTCCAAACATTTGAACCTTTTTGTTCTCTTTTTGCCACTGTGTACGTAAATAAACTATCCCTAAACTGGTTTGACTGGGTTTTAACTACAGCACTTAGATATAACCATATACATTGAGCTTTTAAGTCACTCAGCAACCTGAGTCAGGTGTCGACCTGATGGAAACCGTCACTATGCCCAGCACATTCGCTGACAAATCCAAGCCAGCAGCGAAGCACCCAGTCAGACAGATGCTGAGACTCATCAGCAACATCGTGCTCTGTGACATTGCCCTGTGGATAATGAAAGGCAAACACACACTGCAGTTCAAAGTTGCTCTTTTAGCATTCAAATTATGAAATATCTGAATCAAATTCCTGTCTTTTAGTATTTTCCCATATATTCACCTTTACCCCCAAGTAGCTAGAAGCAGCTCCTAATTAAATGCTCTACAGAGAACATGGAAAATTGTTGGTTCTGAGCTTTGCCATACATGGTGTTTCACACGCTGCTTTAAGAGATGTAAATTGTTAGCATCCTACTGCAACCATTTCATAAAAAAGAAATGCAGTGCAGCTATGGTAGCCTGCCAGGAAGATGAATGATTTAAGCTGTACAGCAACTAACAGGTCAGAGGCAAGAATTCCACACAGTCACTCACAGCATTCACATTTAAACTTACCCTTGTTTTGGCATCAATTTTAGCTCCTCGATCAAGTAGGAGTTTGACCATATTTGCATTTCCCCTCTTTGATGCAACATGTAACGGCGTGATATCATTCTGTGGAAGAAAAAACCATGAAAGTAAATATCCATATATCTTTCCTTCATGAACTCCATGATCAGTTTGCTCACAGAATGAATTATGCCCAATTTGCTAAAGCATAACACAGTTTTGTTTCCCTCAGAGCATGAAAGCAAAGGGAAGCTGTGTTTATCCACATATGCAAATGACTGGCCTGATACCTCAACATATATATCATGAAGACAAACATCCAAGTTGTGGTTGGAGTTGTAAGAAGATACGATCGTGCCTCAGTTCTTGGCTTTTGTATAAGAGTTAAATTTATGCAATTTTACTGACTAAACCCTAGCAATTTAATTCAGCTATGGGTGTTTCTGAGCATGTAATGATAAGGATTCATACCTCACAACTTCATTGGCCTTGTAGGAGCCACGGGAAATAAATAAAACCATTACATCTGTAGGTCTAATTCAAAAGCAACAAGATGCCAACGCTATTTATTTCTGAATATTATCAGCAAAGTCTGAAAGCCTCGTAAGCACCTTCATTTCAGTTACATCACTAATTTCATCTCCTGAATTTGTTCCTCTAATTGACATAATACTGTACTTCAAGTGAGACTGGAAATACGTGTATATGCCTCCCTAAGCGGTGCCTGGCAGGCCAGCAGCACGCAGCGATGCTGCACATCGAGGACAGTTACATAACCAATGCGTGCGCACACAAACACACTTTTTTAACAAGATGTAGCTAGGATGTTTCTTCATGCTCTGATGAATCCTTTATCTTGTGGCGTATGAAGGCCACATCCTGTATATGTTTGATCATATGGAGCCAAGTAAAAATAAAAGGATTTAAATAGAGCATGCAGCTACTGTAAAAAGACAAATAGAATTTTAAAGAACGCGTTTCTGTGTATTCAGGAGCTGTGCAAACAGCTGGCTGCGTAAAACCAGCTTCCCTGTGACTGAGCAGAAAGCGGCAAATTTTAGTGAGCATGTGTCCTATGGCTGACTGAATCAGAAAGGCACCCATCGCCTCGAACAGCGGAAGAGCGGTACAAGTGTCTTGCCTGGCCAACAGACCGGTTAATAGTGCTTCCTCAAAACTGCAGGTGAGTGGAGTGATAGAAAACCAGCACTGAAAAAAGATCCCCTCTCAGATGTGACAAGCTGACTCACAGCTTACTAATAACACTGAGTAGCTAATCCAGTATGCTACATTTTCATTTACCCACAATTTCACTATGAAGCTAACGCACAGCTACTAGAAAGTACTAATTAATATTATCACAGAGGTAAAATATATTTTAGCAAGATGAAATGACAGAGCTTCTTTCTCTAATATTAATGATCATTCGAGCATCAAAGCGACTACTATTGCAGGGTGGCTTTCATTTCTTTAAAAACCAAAGTAAAACAAAAATTATGCTTAACACATTAAACAAAAAGTATGCTATACTTGGTCTTCCCAGCAATGTAAAGCTGTGTGACTGCTTAACTTGCAATTTGTGAGTTGGTTTTGAAAAAAAGAATTAGTTCTATTTGACAGAGAGTTGACACTAGGTATAATATGGGGTCAGTATATTACTGTATCAGCCACAAAGAGGACAGAAAAAAAGAGGGAAAACACAACTATGAGGAGACACTTTCTGCTTTTCCTCTTTTCCCAGGAGGAAAGATGATACCGAGTTCAGGGGGAGAGAGAGAGATGAATTCTACTTTCCTGGGAAAAACCAGTAAAGGAAATAACTTTCATGTCTTCAAGTAAAGGGTACTGCAGGTAATTTAGCTGAAGGACCACCTTTTTCTGCTTGCTGGGGTTGACAGGCAAAGAGATTAACTCGGACTAATAGACCTTAGTGCCCTGTTAATACATTATTACTAATAATTTACTGTATCATACACAGACTAGAAGAAATGCCTTTTCTAAGCATCAACAAAGAAATGGAGGAGGAAGGGACAGCATTACAAAAGGTAGGACAAATACCTGTTAGAAGTCTGGTTCGCATTCATCTTGACACCAATCTAAATCAATCTAGTGTAGCACAGGGCAAGGTATAATCACATAAGAATGTGCACTTTGGTTCTAATTCTTTGCCATTCCAATCATTCAAAGCTCCTGTTGCCTTAAACGAAGGAGAGTTGATTCTAGAGTGGATGAATGAGCACTGGCAGATACTCACCTCAACTCCAAAAGATATGACTTCCACATAGTACTTAAGGTTTAGGTCACACTGGGTTTGCTTGCAACAGGTGGGGAAAAAAAAAAAAAAAAAATCCCTTTTCATGGTCAAAAAGGAGTCCTGTTCAAATGACCTTCATATTTCTGGTTAGTACTGAAACTATCAGGACCTGTTCCCTGTGCAGTTGTGTCTCAGCTTCTGATAGGGGGCAAGCACACTGGCTGGGAACGTGGGGAAATTCTCCAGCACCTAATAAGGACTGAGTTCACTTCTGCAAGCTGGAGAGCTAGCAGTCCATCTTTCCTCCATTTGATCACTTGTTGTTATGAAAAACATATACATTTAATGTCTCTAGGATCTTGAAACCTTGAGTTATATTTGGTTGAAAATAGGCAGCAAGTTCACATTAGGAAGAGATGGATGGATAAAGAACACAATCACTTCAGACAGAGTTTGTTAGGAAAACCAACTACACACAGCTACCCTGAAATAAAGAAGTGAGCAGGAGGAATCAAGCAAATGAAACCCCACATGCCCAGTGAAATATCTGTCCTTATGGATGATCAAACTCAGCTCCTCTTTCCTGGGAAAAGAGCACTGCAACACTCAACTCTCTGGGAAGGAGGATGCAGTTTTTGTCATACTCTACTAACCTATTCAGATAGTTCATAACAAGAATTAAGAGACAAAGAAAAAAAAAACATGTTTAGCCTTATTCAGTGCTAACAGCTCAGGGAAAGACTGTGGGGAAATGAAGGGGGGGGGGGGATGGAAGAGAGGGGCCAAGTCTCAATTCAGAATTTAATTTTGCCATTTAGCTATTTGAGCTTTTACTTCGAAAGAACAATATGAGGTAATAATTCTGCTGGCTGAGAGTTCTGACTCCTGAACGGGTGAAGAGATGCATTATGTGAATGCTGGAATAATTGCACACTGAGGTTTAGGGCAAGCAACTCGTTTTCGGTCAATACTGTGTTGTGCCAAGGCTTAAAGAATTATACGTAGATGCATCACACATATGGCCCCTTCCCATCTCTCATCTGACAATTAAGAAAGCGAACTGAGAAGTGAATAAACCTCAGACATCGTCATTAATGTTTCTGATGACAAAACATAAAGCAAGCAACTCAAAATCAAGTTGCTCGTACTTGTCACAAGAAACTAGAGGTAAAAAAAGCTTCATAATATGTGCAGCTTGGGTGTAGGTTATTAACACTAAAACTGTGGTATCAGCAAATGATATAGCCACCAAATGTAAGGTTCTGAATTCTTCAGTAAATCAACAGCATCTGCTGTCTTTTCAGTCTATTTTTATCTGTTTGATCTTCTATAAATTTCTCCCTTTGTTCTTAAGATAGAATAGTAAATCAGGAAACTTTTGAAGATGTTTTCCTGCAGTTATAAAGCTGAAATGCCTTCAAGAAGTTGCCGTAAAAAGATGTGGTTCAGATCTAGAATGTCTGTTGGAGTACTTCTTGCCCTCACTGTTGAAATATCAAATGCTGGATAATGTCTCCGGTAGACCCCTCAACACTGAGATCCAACCTGCCGTTCAGCTTGAGAGTTAACAAATTCTACAGCGAATATGAAACATAACTGGTGAGAATAGCAACCTAAAACTATGCAATAAATAAATACTCATAGGATTGTGAACTAGCATATAGCCTTTCCTCTCCCCCTTGGCAGATTTCCTGAGGCATATGATTTGAAGTACTCTGAAACTGTATATAGCTCCAAGTGTGACAGATTAGATAGATGCAATTTTTTTTCTATACCTCACAACATTGTAGTTGGCTGTTTTCCCTTTATCTCTATCCATTGCCTGCTGCAGCCACCACCCTCTCACACAGGGCCTGTGCCTTCCTTCGGAGTCTCACAACATCCAGAAATATGATGGGTGAGGAGTGACCTGCTTTTCCATTCTGTGGCTTTTGCTTGTGCCTGATCAGAGGAAGCACTAAGCCCTTTCAGCTGCATCTCTCTAGCTACAGCTTCACAAGAAAATTCAAAAAACTTCGAGTTATGCTGTGCTGAGCAATAAGCCACCTACATTTCCCATCTGAAATGAGATCAACTCCCCTCTGACATGTGGCATTATCCATCAGAGTTCACCACAGTAGTCAGAATTACTCCATACTATTACAAATTAGCAACACAAATGGTTAGGAAGTCAGAAAAAAAATAGGGAAAAACCTAAAATTGACAGAGTGCAAACACAGTACATCTTGTAGTTTTATTTTAATGCATTTATAAAATGAAGAATTCCCCCTGGTTTCTGGTATGATATGCTGTCCTATGGGATTGCCTCTTTCTCTGATCAGACAGTCTGAGTTTACAAGCATAAGGATGCTAATAATAAACAAGAAAAGTAAATGTTTGCACTTACAGTATCATATTGGGCTCTGAAGTGTAGCTTTAAAAAAAAGCACACAAAAAAAAGGGTAAACCTTTCCTAGTCATGTGCTGCATTGTTTTAAATGTTGATTGACTGGCAGATCATGTAGGGACTGTGAAGACCCATTGCCAGTGTCATGGGGACTTGATATTTCTCCTCGCTACCAACGAGAGAGCTTACCCTCCACCTCTGAGCTCTGCCAGCCCCTCAGTGGAGTGTAGTTTTAATCACAAAATTTTCATTTTCATTAAATCTTTGATTTAAAAAAAAAACCAAACTCAAAACAAACAAAAAAAACCCCAAAACCCACTGTTTCTTACCAAAACGTTCAGATTAATTTTGAATTTAGTAAGATTGTCCTTCTCAGTTGTCAAGTGAGAGCAGACTCTGGGAAGAGCTTAATATTGACAAAGAATGTGTGAATAAAACAGAAGCTGAAAATAGCCAGACTGCTAAAGCAGAAATTTCGTGCACAGTCTGGAAAACCCCACCATCATTAGGGGTTCTTAAGGAAAGAGCATAATGTTGGTTGGTGGTTGTCATATACTGGAATTGTCATCAACAACACTGCATGGATATTACCACTATTACCAGTTCCTGAAGGTATGGGAAGATTGTGCTCTCTATGTGAAGATTGTCATATGCAACCATGCAGCTACATCAACGTGTTGTATATGAACACACTTAATATTCTCTCCTTCTGTATTTTTTTCTGCAATTCAGAACTGGAGCTACAACACAGCAGTACCCCTGCAGAGAAACGTCTTATATTCTAGTAGCAGTTACGGGGTTCACTGAGACTTGTACAGGACTTTCAGAAATTAAAGAAATTACAGGTACAAACACAAACACACAATCGGATGCTTTCCAGGAAACCTGACAACAGTGGATAATTTTTCAGCTTTTTTCTTCTCTACTTAATAAAATCTTATACTGTACTAATTTAGTTCTTGAATGCTTAATACTTATCTTTCTTCAGGCTTGAGATGTATAAAATGAATCCTGGAAGAAAAGAAGGAAGAGTATAGCGAGGAGCTGTTATGGCAAACTACCACTAGGGAAATAAAAAGATGTTTTTCTCTTATGCTATTGTCACTTACATATTGCCTGCTCTTTTTGATGGGTTAATGGTGTTCTGCTCCTTCAGCCTCAGGGTCATCATTAATGCATGTTGTCCTCATACCACCCTCTCAAAATTACCAAACCCTTTCTCAACCTTCCAGTAAGCAAAGTTTCTGCAGGCAAAGCCCACTCCCAGTGGAACTGAGATATCTTCTAGAATAAGGAGTGCTGTGTATCAGGAAGGCTGTTCACAGGGTTGGATGCGGTTTTATGGCACAGTGACTACCTCTTGTTTGCTTTGGCAAGAAAGACATGGGCAGAGGTCATCTTCGTGTAAAGGATTCTCTTGCTACCTGAATCTTCTGACTTGCTCAAATTCAGAGTGGATGTGGGGGTCACAGAGGTTTCTTTCAGCCGTTGCTCTGGAAGCTGCAGAGAACAATTTCTTTTTTCCTTTCTAGCCACTGTGCTCCTCAGAGACAGGTGGAGCTTCCAGAGGCATTTCCTCACCTGGGCTAGACAGATCTTTCCACTAGAAGATAATCTCAGACAGAAGAATGATATCTGAAGACTCTGTGAACCCCTGAAAGATAACTTTTTCCTAACTGTAATTCCCAGAAAATACAGTTTATTCAAAGCACCTTCCTCACCTCCTTGGTCTGCATAGCAGCCTTGAAGAAACACTGATTTGCACTTTCTTGTTGCTGAATTAGTGCAGGGCAGTCTGAATGCACACCTCCATCGCAGCTGGCTGGGAACTGCAGCACATAAAACTGCCTGCCCTTCCTGTGCACTGCTCCTGGGGATGCCTGAGAAAGGCCTGAAGGGGAAAGGGTGGGCACTTTGCAGGGGTCTGATTTATAGCAAAAGAGCTTTCTTGCACAGGATACCATATATATAATCACACTGCTAAGGAACTGGTTTCTCATTCCTTCCGATGGCTGTTACTTGCTTTAGCATGTATCTGGATACACCTTTCCAAGTCCTAGAAATCAAAGTGCAAGGCAGTCTAGAGCAAATTTGAAGGGAGCAGTAGAGATAAAGAAGAAGAAATCCCTCTGTGACCTGTCCTTTTTCTCCAGCACCCTGCTCACCCTCAGGCTGAGGATGACTTGCTTCTGGTAAAGAAAGTCAAGCCCATGGTCTGAAGCCCCTGCAACAGCACCCAGCTCCAGAAGCAGCAGCTAGGATGGGAGCACAGCAGTTTTCACTACGCATATGGTCACCATATGCCAACAACAGATCTCCTGAATTGAAAGCCTGGAACAGGAGAGGCCACTTGGTGGATTTCACTTCTCCATACAAATCACTAGGTTGGTAGTTTCAGAATATGGGAAGTAGATATCAAAATTATTAAAATTCTAGGTCATCAGACACAGTTTGATTCAAAGGCACAAGTGGCTGATGAACAGTATTTTTCTTAAAATAACCGCAATTACCTTTTCCTATTGAAAAATTTGATAAAATAGATTGACTTAAAGGTCTTTGGCCTTCTTTCAGTTTGTAACAAGGATTTACCTGCATCTCTCCAACATCAGGTGCCATTGCCAGCTAAAAGAATAGTGCCTGGAATTGTTGCAATCCTTCAAAGCCCAGGTAGCGACTGCACTTACGTGTTAATCTGGCTAAGAAAGGAGACTGACTTCACCCTCAGTTACCCTTTATTCTCTTCTTCCACTTCTTTAGCTCATATGTGATTGCCTCCCAGTTAAGTACAAGGGAAACATGAGAGTGCAATGAAGGGATTTCTTTAGCTTTGAAGGGTTTCAGAGCAGCATAGCCACACACATGAAAATGTACTACAGAAAAAGGATAATGAATAGACATAAAATGACAGTTATTTCTACAATGCATACCCTGCCAGTAATTGTGACAGGTTTATTGCCAAGTTTGAGCCCAAGAAGTCAAGCAATTTGGAATGAGTATTTTTCCTTCATTACAAAATGGCAAACATCTAGCCCAATAAGGAGATCCTGTTTCACTTGGACTGAGGTTATGAAGGTTCTTGGAGCTACCTCCCTGTTAATAGGTAGAATCAGGGACATCACAAGCTGATTTACTGAAATTATCTCCATCCATCCCCCAGGGAACTTTCCATGTTGTGCCATCTTTCCTGCACTTGCAGGAAGGCTAGAGAAGAACGCACAGACACAGAAGTGCTAATGCAGTTCAATGGAAGAGCTGAGATTAAATCAGTCGCTGGGCTGGAAGAGTGCAGACCAAAGGCAGGTACATTTCCAACCCTCCCAGCCTCTACAGTCAGCAGGTACACAGGCTTACAGCTCTTACACGTGTAAGAGCTCCTGGAGCTATGCCTATTTTTCTTAGATGCAGTGAAAGAAGGGAACAAGGGAGTATTTGACAGCTGAGAGGCAGGCAGGTGTATACCAGCGGGGGTGAGGGGAGCAGCTGCTAGTGCATGTCACTGGGGACACCATTTACTTACAGTACAGCACCCCTGCTCACCTCCTGCCCGCACACAGAGAGCCATCATCAAGCTCATGTCTTTCCCTGCCTTCACTGCTGGAACCTCTTTCTTCCCTCGGGCCTCTCAGAAATGCACTGAAAACACAGCAGCTGAAGAAATCTCCTTTGCCACAGGTCTGCCCTTCTTTTTCTTACATCCTTTCACCAGCTCCTCTTTTCACCACACTTGCCCTTGTCCTTTAGGCTCAGAGCTCTGCCTTCATCCTACACGTCCATTCACATTTTGTCCACCCTTCCCCACCTTCACTATGCCGATGGTGGGAGCTGACTATTAATCCTGCCCTCACACATTTGTCTTCGTGTTGTCCCCTCCACACAAGCATCTTCTGTTACCATAATCCTCTGCTCTTGTTCAAATCTCTCCCCAGAATTGACACTTGCCTAAATAGTTTAAACATAAATTGAGAGATAGACAAGTAGTCTTGATTCATATTTATTTAACAAGATCAAACGAAAAACAGTTGGTGGTTTGCAAAAGCACAAAGTGCCTTTGACACCCCCATCCTACAGTTCGCTCTTTGTACTTCTGAAAGCTACAGTACATACACACAGTATGAGTTTAGCTAGGTTACAGCCCTTCCATATCTTTCCTCTGTTGCTTGTCTTAGATTGTCAACAACTCAAATAAGGGCCTTTCCCACAGAGGGGAGACAGCACATCGTGGATATTGTTTACAGAAATTAAAACAAGAGGCAATTAAAACAAGGGCAGACTGTACCTGTGGGTCATTTTTAGTACATGTGGTAGTAGTACCTCTACCTGTTTTGCAATTTGGGTGATCAAGGATCAAGCAAGGGCTCTGTTACTTGGTGCTGATAATTGTACTTTACACTCAACTTATACTGGTGCTCTGTTTGCCTACAAATTCACTGCTCTACCAGAATCTAACTCATCTTTCTGTGAAGCGCTTTCATTACCCGCAGTCTGATAAGCACTAAAGAACAAAATTCAACTTCGTATTACTGTTATTTATGCTACGATTCCTTCTGTCACAGCTACTTTATCGAGATTTGCAACCACCATACAGTGGAGATGTGCTCTACGGATGCCCCCACCCACCTATCACAAGCACAAACAAGCCGTTCAGTGCTCTGAGTCACAGCGTCAGCCCACTGCTCTTTCGGGCTGATGTCATTGCATCTGCGCTTCCGCAGCTATCTGAGCAGTCTGCCTCTCTCTGATGATGACAGCTAATGGAGGGAGAACCTGGAATTTCCAGATCTTGAAGAGGAGGGAAGGATGGCCTTATTACTTTGTATGTGCTCTCCACCAGTGCCCCTAATCCAGAACAGAGCTGCTCAAGGCTAAGATTTATTATTTTATTAAAACAAGCACAGGCAGATGATATTTAGTGGTACTGGTACTAATTCTGCTAATTGCTAATATAGTAGCATTGCTAATCCCTAATCTTGTTTCTGAGTGGGGAAGAGTTGACCCAAGACCCCATTCGTCTTCCTTGCTCCTGTGATTAGAGCCTATCAAATACTAAATGCCAAAGCTTATGACCATTTGAAATGCCTTAATGCCCTAATTTGGTCAGTTTAAGGACTCTGGAATAAGAGGTCAACACTATCGGTGAAAGCAAAGCATGCATAGTTAGAAGCTTTCCAGAAACCCTTAACCCTGAAATCTGCTCTTAGCTTGTGAACTTCATGTGGATCTAACCTGGGACCCCTCTCTTGCCAATAACATGAAATACATTTAGAGATGAATGTAATTTGGAAAACATCATTTGTGGGAGATACATGAGAGTTGATCCTTACCCTTGATACTCAACTATCAGCTTGACCCAATATCTGCTAGTACTCTCCTCACCAGCATTAGTAGGTACTGGATCATGCCTTATAACAGTGTCTTTTAGCTTTGGGGATTTATCTTAATTAATAAATCACTGAATGATGCTATGTTGAATGGATAGTGGCCAGCACCACCACTTTTCACCTGCGCTCCTACTTGCAGTTTAAGGAAAACATTCTGGGTCAGTCTTTGTTCGAAATGTCTATTCCCACTTTATCACATGCTCCACCAACTCCCCTTATTAATCACAGACATCTCTAAAAAAGAACTGTTCAGGTTTTTTTGGGGGGGTTTAAATGTGAGAAGTCCTATAAGTAAAATAGTAGTTCCTATGCTAAATAAACACGATTTTATTATTTTCATGGGTTTGCAATGCTTATCATAAACACTTTGATGCATGTAAATATGTTCCTTAACCACAAAAGCATTCAAGTTTTTAGATATACAAACTATGTAAACTAAAAGAAAATACTACAATTTGCTTTTTGCTATGTGGCAAATGCTCTAAGCAGTAGTATAGTCCTTTTCCTCTTGTAAAAGTAACAAACACAACACATGATCAAAATCTCTGAAGAGGACCTGCTGAATTATCCATGACACATAATTCCGTTCATAAATATCATCTTGAATACACATTGGGTTTTTTTGCTTTTTCTACTTTAATTGAAAGGTTGCTCCAGAATCTCATTACTTATATTTAATATTAATTATCAAACAATTATTAAATAATAGTAATTAATAATATTTAATATTAATTATCTAAATTTCTAGACAACATTTATTCATGGCCAATTCAGTCTTACTTCAGCATTTGCTTTCAGTTTGAACGCCTATTGCTTCCTTGAGTGTCTCTCCTTATTGTCCTGGGGACCACTACCACATCTCCTCCCTGGCTTTGTTTTGGTAAGGCTTGGTGAGCCAAATTCTTGCACAGCCCCGGTTTGTTTTGGTGGGTTTTTTTGGTTGGGTCTTTTTGTTTGTTTGTTTGGGTTGGTTTGTTTGTGGGTGGTTGGGTTTTTTTGTTTTGTTTTGTTTTTTGTTTGTTTGTTTTTGGGGGGTTTTTGTGTCTGTATCAGAAATACCTTGGAATAACCTGAAATCACATTTGCTTTTTTGGGCTTCCCCCCCCACCATTGAACTACTAATATAAACAGGTTGTCCTCTTTCTTGGTTGGTAGATTGTTGGAGAAAACAACAGGACAAATATGTTTATTCTTTAGCCAAGAGTTTGATTTGTTTTCCTCTATGAATTTCAACACATTTCCATGTTCTGTTGCACACTCTCTGTACTGACAACCATTCCCGGCTGTGTGTCAGCAGAAATTCCATAGCCATCCTCTTATTCATACAGCCCAAGCCATTACTGAAGAAGCTAATGAGCAAACAAATTTTTAAGAACTTCAGTAGGAAGTTCTAGCTCCAGCATTTTGCAATACTAACCTATTTTGAATGTTAGCCCCTTTTCTATTTATCTGTATGTCCCTAATCACTTTCTCTGCTTTTCCCTTCTTAAAGACTTGCATACTCCCATGGCACCTGGCTTTCTGCCCACATCCTCTCTACCCTACCATTCTCTAGCCCTCCATCCTGGCTCATTAAATTTTTTGTTACCTCTGCATTTGCCTTTCTTTTGTCTCTGGTCTCATGCCTGGACAAAAGACACACACAATCTCTTTCCTTGCCCTTCATATTGCTGTATCCCTGTCCATATATATTTTTTTATTTTCCTGCTCTTCCAACTATATATAACTTCCTTCTGTCATTTTTCTGTCATTTGCACTTCTCCTGCTTACATTTTGTTGTTCCCACATCCTCCCTACCCTGACCACACTCCTTCACTCTAATATTCCTCTTTGGTCTTCCAACAGACCCAACCCTTGACAGCAGCTACGGTCAATCTTTGGCCTGGGCTGTGAGATGAGGTCCTGCTGGCACCAGGCTCACAGAGCAGTCCAGCTGCCTTTGGGAGGATGGACCCTCCCCATGCAAGAAGGCGCAGCTGAAGCCACCAGTCAGCTGCTTCCCACAGAGACCAGAGTGAACCAAGGGGACACCAGGACAGCCCATACCATTTCCCTCCTGGCTCCCAATCCTTTCTCATACATCTGAGGAACTACCCTGTCACTCCCTGAGCTGTGTCATGACTTTGGTGCACAGCTTACAGGGTCAGGAGGGTTAGTTCCCCCACTCTACCGTGGCTTCTGCCATACAGCTCCCATTATCGACTCCCCTCCATTTCTATGCCTCATTACATCTTCTGCCTCTCCAGTTTCTCAGATCTCCTTTACTTATCATCCAACTCTCGCATATGCAGTGGAGGCACAGCTGCTTTATTCAAAGGTACCTGCACTTCAAGTTCACTGGAAACAACTGCATATTGAGGACAATTCAACAGGGACAGCAATCCTGCCATACGTTAAAGCTACAGGTGGAAGCATTCATCTCACTGAATCCCAGCCTACCTTTTGCAACACTGGAACTATGAAAATAGCAGCTCTTTTTGATTAAAACAGAAGTTTTCAAAGGTGAGGACTAGAGCTCAGGTTCAGTTCAGCAGCCCAGGGAAACCCCCTTTACACCGTGTGGCAAGAGAACAAGAGCAGTCAGGCCAGACCCCTCAGCTGGCAAGAGCAATGTACCTTTCCACACCTTTGTGGAAAAAGTGTTTCAAAGTGATGATTAAGCAAGGTAAGCATAACTAAGATTTCACACTTACCCGTGCGGTGAAGTCCACAGCAGCACCCCGATTTAACAGCAATGTAGCTACGTTGATATTTCCATAGTGAGCAGCTATGTGGAGGGGAGTGAACCCACTCTGGAAAAAGAAAACAAAACCAATAGATACTTAGTTTTTTATATCTCATTGGTACTCCAAAATTTGTATCACTTCACTGACAAAAGCTAGTAATAGGAGTCTGCTGCAAGTCACCATTCCAATTCTGTACTAGTTTTCACCCACTGACGTTTATTTATAGAGTCTCAGAGAGTCTAAATAAAATCATATTGCTATGCAGGAGAGAAAAAATTAACATAATTATTCTAGAAGACCAGAAGTAGGATAAAACTTTCAGTTATTCCAGAAAAACAACAGCAAAACATTTGACTATTAAAGCAATGATCTGTCTTTTATAAGAAATTAATTTCTAACTAGAAATACCTAGTTGTTGTTGGTATTATGCCAGTCTTGCAAGTTAAATCTCTTAGAGATTCTTTGCAGAAGTTCAGATACAAGTCATTTAATGGTACTTGCTAACTGTTTTTTATAAATTCAAAGTAGATGCAAATGAAAACAACATCAAAGACAATTTTAAATTATTAATCTGAATTTTTTTTTTTTCCAAGGGTTAGTACCATAAAGATCAATCTCCCACTGTGGGCAATCACACTGGGTTATGTTCAGACACCACAAGTTACCACCCTAATTAGAAGATGCCTTACTGATAAAATTACTTCAGCAACTTATTTTCATATTTAAGTAGTTTTATTTCCTTTTAAAATAATGCTAAAACATGCAGCAATTCCATCAGTCCTGCAAAGTATGAAACCTTATGGGAACTAGATGCATTTCTAAATTGTTAGCAAGCCATGCTAGCTGCCACTGCCTTGCTTTGGGAATATTGCAGCTATAAAACCACTCTCAGATCATTCTATTTGCTGACACCATCAAGGTAAGTGTCATGCAGAAGCCTAAAATCAGACCTGGATGCACAACATGACAGGGTTGTCTGCAGCTCTTAACACATCTGATAAACATATGCTCCATGAGAATCCCTGAAAAGTCCATCTTACATAATATGGCTGGTTTATGATGGCAGTTAGTTCCCAAGAATGCTTACTCTTACTTTTAAACCCTAGTTTCAGCTGCAGAAAGCCCTGGTATCTAAACTACAGTCTTCTCTAGCACATGCTACTTCATTTCATCTAAAGCACATATCTATCCTATAAAAGGCGATGCAAAAAGGAGGAGGAAAAAATGATGCAGCAGCACTAAGTCATGGAGGAGTGATGATGCATATATATGTTTATATATACCTCTGTTGTTCTATTCACCATCATCTAGGTTAACACATTTGGAAGCAAAGAGGGGGAAAAAATGAACGGTTAGTTCACCACTGGTGATATGGATGCAAAAAGCTTCATGATTGCTACATGGCATGGCAGCTCAGATGACAGCACAATCAGCACACAAAGGAAGCTCGACTGAATGGAAGCTGAATGATCAAGTATTTTGAATGTTAATTGTTACATGTTTACCAAAGTTCTTAAAGTAGCAATCGCACAAACAACTAATCAAATGACTTAATTGTACAACACCTATAGCATACCACTGAAAGAGTGGCTTTCATTTCCAAGAGAGTAATTCTAATAATATTTTGCTTATTATTTTCCATTTGCAAAGTTTCTACAGGCGAAATTAACCCTGATTTACACAAAAAGGGAATGGGGGAGAAAGAGGCAAAGGAACCAAATGAAACGTTATTCTTAATCACACGCTATAGGAGAACATTATGTGTAACTGCAGCAAAATACTTCACACTAAGGGAGATCTTCACTGGATGTAATACATGTGGTCAGCACTTAATAGCATCAAACCTTTTTTCTTTTTACAACTGACCTTTGACTCCACATCAGCATTGTGGTCATTCTGCAGGAGCAGAGCCGCTGCCTTCGTATCATCCTTGCGAGCAGCGATGTGAAGGGCAGGAAGACGGACTTTTCCCTTCGTATCATTTTCAAGCAGCAGTGAAACCACCTGGTCATGACCTTGCTGCAAAGCTACTGCCAAAGGCGTGAAACCATCCTGCAACATACAATGGGGACTCTCAACACATGTTCCAAGTTTTCCAGGGGGTGGAAAGGGGAAGGGAAGAGATCTCAGCATTAGTAACAGCGCTGGCTCAAATTCAGAAGTAAAGCATAACATGGTGCCAATTAAAAGTACCCTGCAATGACACTGACACTGGAGTAAAGTGTTGGTGAACTAGGTCCCAAATGTTCAAAACACCTTTCTGGTACTCCAGACTTAAAACATAAAATTATAAGACACAAGCAAACAAAAATAACTGAGACTTGAGAAAAAAAGTGTTAAATTACTCATGAATTAACAGTGACAGAAATAAGTATGTATATAATAAAGTGTATAATTATATTAAAAGGTATAAAAATTTGAAATATTAAAATTACAATTGTTAATAATACCTCCATAGAAAATTATAATTCATTCCCCCCAGAGCTACAGGTTATAATCTATGTTTTTGAAGAAAAAAAAAAAATCTCAACACTTCAGCCCTATCCTCTGATATATTTTATATGTGGATTTAAAATTTAATTATATTTGAATAGGAATACCACATACTAGGAATACCTAGTAAAATATACCAATTATTTTACTACAAATTCCATTTATGAAAATTTTTAAGATGTGATGGACAATCCTCTTACAAACAGAAATTATTTCTTTTCAGACTAGCAAATAGCCAACCAAAGTAGTGCAGAATAAGAAATGTGAAAAATAGAAGATTTTTGTTTAACAGGTTTTAGAGTGGATTCCTCAAGCACATGAAAAGTAGAGTCTGAGATGGTTTTATAATTTTATTTTTATGGGTTCTTAGAAAACTGAAGAATGAAAGAGTTGACATTTAGATTCTGCTCCTTCCCAAACATTTAAGTGGTATTCCAATCCAGGAACACATTCAGCTTTGCCCAGGATAATACCCATAAACCACAAGTGCAAATTACTCTACATGGGATATTTATTTATTATATTTGACCCTCGATCAATACATCCAAACCTTATATTACCAAACTTCATTACAGTTTCGTAGATAAACACGTTCTTTCACTTTTCAACTACTTCTGTCATGGTGAAACTGTGTAAGCGTGAAATAAAAGTGCAGCAATGACACAGGAGAATGTAAATCCTCACACTATGTCAAAAGTCTAGAGTTCAAGTGTTAACTTTTTAACTTTTGGAACTAAAAGTAATGTTTTCAAAAAGGAATTTCTCTCTCTGGCTTGCCAAACAAAGAGCGCCTCACTTTAGGAGGAGAAACAAGAGGAGTTCTGAAAAAGAGCATTTTTTCAAAATTTTGGAGGGAAAAAGAAAAAGAAAAAAAAAATCACTGAAATTCCTTGGGTCCTAACGAGCTATTTTTTTTTCCCCACGATTTTGTTTTTAATTTATTTAACCACAGCCTTCTCCTTTGGCTCCGGCTCACCATCCTCCAGCAGCAGGGCAGGGCTCTGGGCTGTGGTCCCGGGCCGTGAGCAGCTCCTGGGGCGAAATAACCACGCAGCCTGCAACTGTGGGCAGCCACAGGGTGTGAAAAATGCCGTGTAGCTTCGAAGGGTAAAAACCTCCATAAACATCCCCACAAGAGGGCTCTGGCAATATAGCTACGCTGTACCTGCAGAAATGGAGGCTCCTGCCTGGAGAAACCTTGAGTGCGACCGCTCGCACCTTAGTGACCCGGAGGTGTTCGCTTCCTGGTCTATTTATGCAGCCGATGGCAGTGGCACAGCCAGCCACTTCACAAAGAAAAGTGGTTTAGCTATCTACAACATCTTTTCTCATCAGGCCTTCTCTTCTGCTAAAAATGCTGGTAACAATAATGTAAAAAAATTCCTAGGAAGACATTTTCTCCTTTCCTTAGGGAAAAGGGAGTGGACAAATGGGAGAGAGCACTTCAGTTCAACTCCAGAACAGCTGCCATCGCCTATACCCCCAGTTTCCTAACTCTGATGGGAGCTGCCCATCTTTTCAGTGTGTGCAGAGATCACGGCCAAGCAAACTGTGACCAAGAATATTAGCACCGACAAGAATGCATTTCCACCACATGCCCTCTGAAGGTGCCTACCCACAAAAAGCAACTGCAAGCAAGTATTGTGAGGCCAGTACTGTAATTAGCAACTGCACTTTAAAACAAAAGGCAAAGCCCACTCCAGAAAAAAACAACCCCCCCAAAAAAAACTAAAAACAATTTAAAGTAAACAGTTGGTTCTATTTTTTTATTTAGATTAAAATACCTTTGTTAAAGAGTTTTATTTTTAATGAATATTTAGCTAAGTGGCAATCGTTTAATAACAAAGGCTTTTGCAGTTACAAAGATAAAGATAAATCAGATTTATATGAAAACTTGGACCAAGAGAAAATAAAAAAGCACCCATAAGCAACTATCACAAACAAGTAAGGCAATAAAGGCAACATTATTTTGTAGTCTGGTATCTTCAAAGGAATTCTCTATGGATAAAATTAGATTGCAACATATCATCAAGCTGAGTTGGAGAAAAGCTCAACCTAAACTGACATACAATGCTCAGGGGAAAAACAATACCAAAGAAAAAGAACCAAGTACCCATGCACAATTTTAAAAATTTCTATTTTCAGAAAATCATACAGTGGCAAGAATATTTTCAAAAGTTTGAATCTATTGTATATCTCTGGGGGTCCCATGACTTCTTTGTTTCCAAGTTTTTACAAAGAAATAGAAATTAGTGTTCTGAAAGCTACAATTTTTCAATTAATTTTCCAGATTTAAAATATTTCATTATGGTATTTCTTGGCTTTCATATCTTTAAACATTTCCAGAAAGCAGTTTCTGATGCACACCTCTAGTTATAACTAATTTTAGTGATTTTGAAAACATAATTTTGATCCATTAGTGATTCATTTTTTACAGTGCTGACTTCAGAGCAGAAGAAAAATATTCCATACATACATCACTATACAGTGATACGATAAGGTATAGTGATGCAATAAACTAATTTTGCATTTCATATTTTGCAAAAAGTAGGACTTTTTCAAATAAGCATTATTTCCTTCATGGAATCAGTTCAGATAGAGCAATCAGAATTTAATAAATATTACAGAGATCACATACTGAAATACTTTTTTTTTTGGTAGCAAAATCTGGGAATTAAGACAACTGAAAATTCATCAGATTAAAAACCTATCTCAATGCAGTACATTCAAGACTACTATTAATTTGTCTGCTATTCTTTTTCCTTGCAGGTTGCTTTATTTGAGGTAGAACTACTTTTTAAAGCACGAAATAAAAAGTGTTCTTCTAGAAAGATCACAGAACACCTTCAAGGATGGACCTTGCATCTTTCTGTCAGCTAGAAATTATCACTGCAAGACCAGATGGGATAACTGAGTGCTACAGAGTGGGTATCAACATGGCAATAAATGCAGTTCAGAAAATCCTCTAAGCACTAGAGTAACCTTGGGTTTTTCCTGATATCCCAGAGCTGGCTCCAAAGCGTAGGTAAACTGTTGTCCTTACTTCATGGTTGCCCTCCACATTACTCAGTATTTTTAATGAAAGCACAGAGCACTTTTATAATATGCACACAGCTTTCCTGTTTGAGCACTTAACCTGAAAGACTACCAGTTCTGACTAAGAACACATCTATTTTTAGAACTGTTTCTAGTTAAAGTCATTTTTTATTTTAGAAATAGCAAGAGATGGTTTAAATTGCTGAAAAGCCAATAACTCAGTATTCATTAGCACACTTCGCAGACAGAACTTTTTATTAGTCTTTAATTTTGTATTTAAAAGACTAGTTTGATATAAGCTGGCAAGAATCACTGCTCAAGCACATTTTACTTTGTTCATAAAGTGTGAAATTCAAACTTTTACCTCTGTGGCAAGGCTTTGACTGGCACCATTGTCAAGAAGAAACTTAACAACCTCCAGGTGGTTTTCTTGGGCTGCCATATACAGTGGAGTGAAACCATTCTGAAATAGGAAAACAAGAGTGTAAACACTCCACAAACATTTCATACATACCACAGATCTGCCAAACTCGGGTAGATTAAAGAGGAAACCAAATAAACTGTGTGCTCACATGCCAGTTAATGGTGTGATCTCCCCTAATTTAAATGAAGATAGGAGCAGGGTAATATTATTTAAAAGAACATGGTGGAATCTTTCAGCTGACCTGATACAATTCCCACAGCTAAGTGAGAATACTTCCTTTTATATCTGTTATGAAGTCAAACTAAAAACCAATCTGGACAGACCATTTGGTAGACGTGAGTTACAATTCCCGATAAACGTAGCCACAGCGATGGAAATGCAAAACAGGACAGGCAAATACAATACAAGGCTGTAGCAAAAGCAAGGGCAATGGCTCTTCAGAATACTTTCCAATTTTTTCTCTTCTCTCCATTAGCTTTGACTTTTCTTTCACTTGTGCTGGCTACTTATGCCTTTTGTCTCCTCAAAGATCTGCCTTCTGAGCATAGCCTGCTTGTGGTCATTGAGCTACTTCATATTTCAGGCACCAGGAGATCTCAGAATCATTGGTTCTCAGAAGGTTCAAGACAAAGGTTTATCAGTGTTTCCGACCACATTAGAGCATTTCTCAAATTATGCTTAAGTGAGTGATTTCAATCAATGCAATACAAGTATAAGAGGCTGCAGAGCTTAACTCATTCTTTGCCTAGTGCTTTCCTCTTACAGTCAATGTTTTTGTCTTTGCCTTAACTGTATACAGGTCACAGCATTTCAGGAACTGAATTTTTGGGAACTAACATTAAGACAATGTATTTATCCCCTATTGTTCTATGCATTTCTGAAATTCACAGCTTTGACATCACTCACAAAACCAAAACAGCAAAATGAAGTCATGAAACATGTCCTGGGTTCAAGATACCTCTAAAGGAATTTATAGAAGTTGCTGATTTGCATCTGAAATTGCTTGGCTTTCATATTGCACTGCACGTCCCTCAGTCCAACAGAACCGTGAACTAGTGGTAAATACGTTTTATAGTATGAACTTAAAACATCCATATACGATTAACTGAGCAGAGTTTGATACTGCTGAAGCAACCAAAGCAGCATCAGCAATAAGAACAACAATCCCTTTCTCCTTTGATCTATCATGATACATGTTTTTACCCTTCATACTCCAGCATTACTCTTTGTCAGACATACCACTGATAGATTTTGCCTGATCCCTTTCCTTATGGTACCAGCATGGGTGATGACACCATTAAGCGCTTTGGCCAGGAGGTCACTCAGGTTTCAGTGGGCTCTGTTAGGGCCCCGTCTTTCTTCTCACTGTCTTCCAGATCTCATGGCATTGGGATTTCTGTGAACCTCAGACTTCTCTTAAGTAAACTTCACACAGAATCAGCTGCAATGGGGGCAGCAGCTTCCCTCTTCAACTGCTCCCTGCTAAGATACCCCCAGACCTCTCCCTCTACCACACACCGCTTCTGGTGATTACTCCAGAGCATGGGGAGGACAAGGAGGAAAGGAAATACAAAATAAAGTAGGAGGTAAGGGCTAGTTAAAAATAACAGGTGTAACAGAACAGAGATTTCATCTGGCTTAAGAAACAGAAAAGTTAAGGAAGTGCTTCCATATGACTGGGTTTGGCTGAGAGTATCAACACTCTCACATCTGCAATGTGGCCATGGTAGACATTTCAGCAGGGTGGAAGGCGCAGGGGGAGCAGCTCAGCAGTTTGGCTAGATCAGTTACAAAGGACACTGACCTAGATTTTGTGGGGAACCAATGGAGCCAAACAGAGATGAGCTGAGAAGAGTTTGGCCATATATTTGCATCAAAGAAAAAACATTAACATTCTGGGCTTTGGAGAGATGAAGTGAAACTGTAGCCTAAGACCTCTAGCAGTGAATTTCGGCTGAGTTACAGTAGCCCTGGTGAAAATAGCTGAGACACATCTGACTGTTACAGCAATGGAGCAGAGTTGTGTGGCACACGTCCAACACAGAGCACGCAGGAGAGCACAGGTGACCTGAGGCTGAGTATGCAGGCTTCACTGGCAGCAGAGACAAATAGGAGGTCAGAAGAAAGGACAGCTGGAGAGGAAATGGCGTGAACTGGACATTTGATCCAAGAGGAACTTTACCATCAACAAGACACTGAGCAGCTGTGAAGACACATGTTTACAAGGCTTGCACAGGCTGCAAGGTCCGTTGCTATTCCAGTATTTTGATAACTGGTCTCTATTCAGGAAAGCATTACTACAAGCATAAAGCAGGCGGTGAAGTCCTACTGGAGCCAAAGCCTAAAGTTAGCAATGGGTTAATGCACTCTCCAGAACCAAGGCCTAACAGTTTAGTTCCTGTACAGTTAGAATTCTGCTTAATGAAAAACAAAGAAGCCAGAAAGCACTTGCTAAGGTACCTAATATGTCACATTACAGTTATTATTATAGTGAACAGCAGAGTCTGGCATTATTCCCTATCATTTCATGGCATACTCAATATCTATTTACTAACTCAGCTGGAAACAAAGATTAATTTTTTTAGTTTCAAACATTTGCATTCAGAAAGGAAGCAGGAAACACTTCCTAATTATTCGTTTCAGAAAATAATTAATAGGCAAAAATTCTCAGAACCAAGAATTATTAGCATTTAGAGGCAGAGCAGAACCTTTTCTCCTATGTCAAAAATTATTCTAGGGTATTCAACATCTTTCCCCCCATACTTTGCTTTTTCTTTTCTCTTTAAAAAGGGACTGAAATTGCCAGAGAGCCACAAGCCTAAGGAAAGCATTTTGTCTTCAATAGTAATAAATAGCCTTTAGAAGAGGTACAAAATTCAGACTCAGTAAAAGTTCAATTTCTTTTTTTTTTTTTTTAAGGACAGGAAGATTTGGTTAAAGGCGGCCTTACATCCCCAACACTGGCACTGTCAGCAGGGTAGAGCTGTTACCTTCAAGGGAAGAGGAGATAAAGCCAAATGCACAGAAAACAGGATCAGCATCAAAAAGAAAAACAAAACAAAAAAATCTTTGGGTGGTCTCTCTGTGGGTATGCCAAATTCAGCAGAAGTTCATTCTAAGGTTTAGGAAGGCTCAGGTGATGCTCAGTACCACGGACAAAGCTGGTCCAGGGGCAGTTTGGTAACAGGGAGCTCCAGGGACCTCCCAAAAAGCCTAATCCCAACTGGGGTATGTCACTGCCAGGTATTGGTGTGGAATGGCCAATATACATGCCTCTCAAGCAAAGAGATCAAAGGCATCCATAAAGGGGGGAGGGGGAGAATAAATCTTTAATTCTAGTATGTTAGCAAAATAAGCGTAACGTGGCAAAACCTTAGGGTGTATGGACAATGCAGTTATATAAGATGTTTACAATCTCAGATTATTTTTAGTTTCAGGGCTGAATACACAAGCTCTCAAACATAAGTAGAAAAGGTCCTTTCAAAGCCATCTTAATTTCTTCAACAGGAAAATCACTGGAAATATTTCTGCTTTGTTTTACTTCTTAACAGTCATGGAATATTTTACTTAAAACCACTTTTTGTTGTTGTTGTTCTCTTTAATTCAAATTATATGGTGCCTGGAACCAAATATTGCTGTATCTAGCTAGTATAAAAGAGTAAGAAAGGAGAACTTAGTAGCCTGTTTTCTTTGTTCAGGTGAAGGAAACATGAAATACAGATCACAAATAACTAACATTCTTGAAATAGATTCTATTAAACATTTTGTTCATATTATTTGAGACACCATTAGAAAAAACATGTTTCTTTAAAATGTACATTTTTTAATTTCCCTTTTTTACAAACATTTTTTATTATGCCCACATCTTTATAATACAGCAGAATTGCAATACTGGGCCAGATGAGAAGACCATCTCTTAATCTAATCCCCTTTCTCTGACACTGCCTGCCAGCCAGCCCCTGAGCAGGGAAAACAGGAATGGGGCAGGCATGCAGGGACACCTCATGGCACAGCCACCCGGCTTTCAACAATCTGTGGTTTATGCATTTTTTGAGCCAGAGTTTTTCTCTGTTTCATTTTGCTGCTTTGCTTTTAACACCAGTACTGTTTTCCCTTATTTCAAATTTTCTATAATTGACCTAAATATTCATTCAAAGGACTTGACCAAACTTAAAAGCTCTGCATATGCTTGCAGCACCTCCTTGTACAAGGGAAGGGGATGAGCTCAATTAACCCTGAGACATTGAATTATGTGAAACGGGATCCCTTTCATTTGAACAAGTTCTCTCCCACTCTCCTGTTCTTTCAGCATCGCTTCTGACTCTGTAACAATTAGCAGCTCACAGGACACTGGAGGGCAGATCTAAAGCTGAAGGGTAAATGCTCTGCTGTGCTGCCTGTTACACTACTACTTCCAGTACCCTGCAAACACCCTGGGTATGCTTCCACTTTCTTCATCTCCAGGGCTGTGTGTCTGTGTGGCTTCTGGAAGACTTAAAACAGAGATGTTATTTCTATGCTTTCTCTGTTGGTGAATGAGGTGGACAACTCAGAGTTAATCCCAACTGATGGTTGACATTCCATGTGGGAAAAGACCTGAACGCAACCTGGGATTTCGTTGCGCTGTCATGCCTATGGGGGAAGACAAGACTTGATTGTCCATGATGCCTCTTGGTACACTCTGACCACCTGACGAGGGGTAGAGCAGGAGGGGGACTGCTGGAAGCATTTAAAGTTTTAATTGTGTGTTGAGTTACAAGGTGGGAATGAACTCAGCACTACACTCACTAAAACACCTGCTTCAGTACTAAAATGGCACTGTGTGTTTAAACTTTGTCCTTACACCTGTTGTCGCTTACCTACATGAATGGAACAGCCAAAAAAGAATGGGGTTTTTTGTCTTAGCAGGATTACATTGATCTTAGTGACTCTATCAAACCCTAGTTTCAAGAGCCAGCATTAATATACAGTGAGATCTACCAAATATACTTACTAATATTATAGTTTATAAGGGGAGACGATTTTCATTTCAGCAAAGTTTTTGATAGTACCAAATATAAAAATATTACTTTACCTGAGACTGTGCATTGACATTGGCCCGATTTGTAACCAACACTTTGACTACTTCTGCTTGTCCAGCAAGGGATGCTATGTGCAATGCTGTGTTTCCTTTCTGAAATGAGAGGCAGTGATATTTGAAAAGAGTACAAAACTTGAGCTTGAATACATGACAATACTATCAAGAACATGTTCCACTTTAAAACATGATATTTCTTGCAATAAAATACTCTTACTGAATACTTCTAATGGGTAAGTTATTCTAGAAGGCATGGACAGAAACCTACAATTTGTTCAGTAAATCTCACTCCTAGTAACCTGTGACATTTACTATAATCTGAAAGGTTTTATGTTAAACAATTACTGAGACCACTCCACCAGTGGAAAATAGGCAATTACTGCTGCAGTAATGTCTGTAATCAGTTGGCCAACACGTTGTGCCCATGCCATTGGTGTGAACAAGAGAACAATTAGATAAGCCTGACTAACCTTTGTCGCTGCATCCACACTGGCACCTCGCTGTATCAGTTCAGAGACAACTTCTACGTGCCCTTCTTTGGAAGCAAGATGGAGGGCATTCAACCCATTCTGATTAAAAAAAAGAAGGAAAAAAAGAAAAGCAATGGAAAAGATTGGCAAAGGTTTTCCAGCATAGCAAACAACATATCAGGAGACAAATTATTATAACCCAGTGAGAGGACTGCTTCCAAAAATTATTCTTATGTAAACTTTACAAGAACTAGATTATAAGGAAAGAGTATGAATTAAGTCAGGATATACTAGCTCTGGGGTCTCAAGTTCTGTGTGCTGTCCCATGATCTGATGTAGTGCAAATGGAATGAAAGATAACATTAAATAGCATAACATTCTCCAAGTGGAAGTGAAATGATGTCTTGGTAAGGGGTAAAAATAAAAGTTTTAATTGGATAAAATATGTAAACATGGCTCATCAAAAACCACATAGTTATCACTGACATGAAGTGCAAATATAAAGACAGATTTGAGAAATAGTGAGAAAGGTATTTATCCAGCAAATTTGATAAAAATATTCTTCAACCTGATTTGAAATGTTGATGTCCACTCCACTTTTTAAGTAGTCGAGAGCCTTTTCCAAGTTGCCAGCTCGAGCAGCTCTCAAGTAACTTGCATTTGTGTCAGACTACAAGAAAAAAGGAAAAATCCCATTAGAAATTACAGCACAGTAGAAAAACATATTCCCTTGGCAAAGAAGTTACTAATGATACAACATATTGTACATATATTTAACTAGACATGAAAGGATCCCAAACTGCCTTATCAAATACGGGTCAAATCCTGCCCTCCTTGCTTATGCAAACTCCCTCTGGTGTAAATAGGCTGTCCGCCTGACTAGGCAGCACAAGATTTGACCTCGTATATAAACATGAATTATGCAGCACTGTAACATGCAAGACTAGTAGCCAGGGACACATCTGGTACCCAGCATGGAAGACAAACATGGTGAGGTTCAGGATAGGACTCCATGGAAACCACTCTGCTCTTTCCACAAGTGCCAAACCACCTTTAGTGTCCGAGCTGAACAGACCGGACCAGTACCGAGAGATCTCACATGACAGGTTTAAAAAAAATCCAAAACACTCAGCGTTGAAGGACTGGACTACCTGAATGAAAAAACATGGTTCTACAAATTAAGGCATTTTAAAATCTAATATCTGATTACATTTTATTTTCTCCATCCTCCCTCATTTTATGGCACATTTTATTTACAATATCTGTCCACATTCAGTGAAGTAGCCAGAAATCCCTAGGTACAGTGCCATTATCTAAACTGCCTTTTTTTTTTTTTTTTTTCCAGATCTTGCTTTAAAGATAGATGTGCAAATTTTCTGTATGATGACTTCAGCTTGAATGTAAGGGTGGCAGAAAGGATGGTTAAGTCATGAAAGAGATCACTGTAAGTAATTCCCATCCCCAGAGGGTTTTAACAAGTTATGCAAATACCCACCAAGGACGGTTTAGATAATGCTGATCCTGCCTTGGAGCAAGTGGAATGAACTGGGTTAGCTTTCAAGAGGGACAAACAGTACAATCTTTGATTCTATCTGTGCCATGGCTTCCCCTGGCATCTTGGGCAGTCAACACATTTTTTTTGTGCCCTCTTCTCCATTACTATATCAGGAATTATCTTTTCTTTTTTTTTTTTCCTCAGTACCATTTCATCACAGGCTTACATCACGACCACTTTAAGTGCTTTATGAACCTCTAAGGTTCTAAAAGAGTGCCACAATTGCCTTTAGAGAAAAAATTAAAGGCAGTAACTGCTGAGAGAAATATAAAACACCCTGGAACCAAAGCTCAGTTACTTATCCAGTGCTCAAATAATTTTTTTTTTCCATTCCTCATTTTCTGGATTTGCTATAGACTTTTCTCCTCTCCTGTCAATGCAGCCACTGCAAACTGGATGTTCTGTGCAAACATTGCTTCAAGCCCATCTGAAGTCACCTTCATGTGCAGAATGAAGCAATCTTGGGCATAATGACAGCAAAATGGTAAGTGGGTATGAAGTCTGCTTTCTTCTTTGTACCAGTACAAGCTACAAGACTATTTTACTAGTAGTTTCAATACAACAAGCTCTCTCTTCCAAGGAGAGAACCCTTACTGATGGACTCTTCATTTTCTCCTGAGTTTTGCACACACGGCATTCCACTTTGCAATGGTAAGTTACCAACTTACAAACTTCCCTGCTCTTAATCATTATTTTCCAAGCACGCCACACTGACCATTACAAATCAGCTTCTGCAATGTGCTTCCAACAAAACAGCCCCCAAATTCCAATGTTTAATTAGGCTCTATCAAAAAAAAGGTGCTGCCACAAACTACATGGTCAGAACTGTAAAGACTATGACGAAGAATAGCTGCCTTGAAAAGTGCGGTAGAAACGCTTTCATTTAGAAGATCATCTGAACTGTGCAATGCAGATTATTACAGAAGACAGGTCATTTTCTCAGTGCTTAGCAACAGCAGCCGCTGAGGGTAAAAAACAGGTCAGCGTTTTATCAGCATTACCAAAGGTATGAGGGAGGACTTAATAGACCGGGAGCCCTTTTTGTCACAGTGTAATGGCATGTCTGTTTGGCACAGTCAGCAGGTGGACAATAATTAACATCAGCTGTTTACAGCTGCTTCTGGGTGGGGAAGGGATGCACCAGAGAAGATTGCTATGGAAAATCAGTTCCCGCCAGTCACATTAATGCACACCAGACAAGAAACACTGCTCATACTCAGAAACATTTAAACCTTTCTATTTGCTCAAAAAAAATGGGGGGAGGGGGGGATGGGGAGGCAGAAGGAGTGATAAATAGCTGGTATTCACATCAATAGCTAACTGCTATTTCACTGTAGAAGGAGAGCAATGCCTATGTCTTAAGGACTTCTCTTGGAAGCACTTGCTTGCTAACAGGAGGAAGGACAAAGGTTAGGTCACACTTCCAGCCTGGGGATGTATAAAAGTGTTTCAAATCAAGCCAGCTCAGGTGCTGCTAAGTGATGCACAAATCTATTCCTGAAATCCCTCAAGCAAACAGCATGCCCTCCTTTGCCAGTCACCACTCAAAACTCACTCCTTTTGCTCAAACTGTCCAGAAACATCGCTGACACCAGCAGTCAGGTTGCCACCCGAGCGGCAGGGCTGGTGGGGTGCTGGGCACAGCACCCCGCTCACCATCAGCCTGGACTCTCACCGCTTAGACAGGGACAGGCTCCCAGCACGAGGGGCACCGTACAGAAAAAGCAGCGCCAACACGCGCAGGCACTACAATGACAACTAGGAAGCACCCAGAGAAGCTGCCATGTAACAGCACTATGGGGATAACACAAGCTCTCCCACACTTCAGCTGATCTGAGTTGGTACTTCCAGTTTCCACCTTACTGGTTTCCAGTTACCTGAATGTGATGGGAGCTAGCATGTGAAACCGCATGAGCTGCCTTAGCAGCCAGGGTGCAACACGTCCCTGTGCACTGAGAAAGGGGAAACCCTTTTCTTCTGACCTTGCCTAAAGCTCCCAAGCCCTCAGACTGGGTTAACTCCCCTCAGGTTTGTTAACTCACCCTTTCTGGGCCACCATTCACAGAAATTTTGAGATTTGCACAGAGGGATAACAGACCGAGGTTGTACAATTGTGCAAAAAGTTCAACAGGGCTTCTGAGATTCTCTCCATCCATTACGGTCTCTGCCATGAGCAGAAACAAGCAATTAGAGAGAAAGGAGAGCCAACATCTTCGGAAACCAAAAGCAATTCCAGCCTCTCTGAAAGTGGCATTGCCAGCTTCCACTTTCCCTATAACTAAGGCATTACTTCAGACCTGCTCAGATAGAGAATAGTCTTAGAAGCTTTTTCTACCTTGCAAAATGCCTTGAATACCCTTGCTTTTAAGACATTCCACTTCCAAAACCCAGGAGAACCGAGGAACACTATCCAACTTCTACAAAAGCTAAGTGTAGGGGTCAGTAAAAATTGATCAAAAACATCAACCGAAAACTTTCACATTTCTGAACCTAAAATTTTCTCAACTTTACATTTCTATTTTAAGCCTAAATTCAATTTTTTTAAAAAATACCAAAATAGCGTAGAAAAATGTCATTTCCAATTGGGACTATTTTGTTTAAAACAAAGCCTCTTGGAGTCCCTGATAGAGCCTGTAATTGCCTCTGTATTGCACAGACAGGAGCAGCATCAGAGCCTAGGCTCAAATCACTGAAGGATTTAAAAGTTCAAACAAGCGTAACAACAACGTTAGTAAGTATTTATCCGGATTCCCATCGTGCCTGGGAGCCCATGTCACAGACTGATCGAGGACCATATTAAATGCATTAAAAAACACAGTAGAGGAAATAAGGATTTTAGGTTTCCAACCATTGCTCAGGACACAGGCGCAGGTAAGTGCTCCCTCTGTGGGTAACTATTCTCGATATACCCACTTCCACCTTCCACGCCAGCTGATGTCCAAATGACAAACCCCAGACAGACAGCATGTCTACAGGACATTCCCTTAACAAACCCAATAAAAATTTTTTATAATCCTAATTACTTAAACCTCAATAATAATGACAGAGGCATTCTGTATGCTAGCAATCTATTCAGATCCTTTTTTTTTTTGTAATCAATCCCAACATGAAATGAAGATGAAAATTGGCTTTTGATTCTCCACTGTCTTGACAAATATCAAGAGAACAACAGGCATGGGACATACATCAAAGCACCCTGAATCTCAGATGTTCTTGCAGTCAGCCACAAAGACTGCAGCCCTTCCTGTGCGTTTGCACAGGATTCCTGTTGTCAGGCTGTGTCCCCAAAGCCTTTCCCTGCTGCACTCCCTGGGGATCCTACCTTTTCAATCTCTATATCCAGACTCAAATTATTGTCTGGCTACTCAGACAATATTTAATAAACAGTGGATTTATGAGAATACCAGTACTGATGCATGTATAATATCAAGCTTTTTCTTCACAGATGGCACAACTTCTCCCTCCTCTCCCTGTACTTTCTTGGAAGAAAAAGGGACTATTTCTAGTTTTAAGAAATGCGTAAATGCAGATGATTGGCTAATTAATACAGGTTTTATGCCATGTGTATGTCTTAAATTTGTGTCTTCCCCTTTAATGTACTATGCTATAAAAATTCAACTCTCTAATGTAAAGCAGGCTGATGAGCTTGCAGACTGCGGGCTGCCTGCAGCCCACAACAGGTTTTCCAATCTGGAGCTCATTCCAACAGCCTTCATCCCAGAGACATCTCTGGAAAGGGCTGAGGCTGGATAAGCCGTGCTGGTAGCAGTACTCCGTTTCCCAACCTTCTTTACCCTAAGGTCCTCTAGTCCTGCCACATGATGGATGGCAGAACCTGTGATGTGCAGGGGTAAGACCTGAGAACTGTTTCCCCATTTTGAGGAAAAGCTACGCGAGTTAAAAACATTTCTATTACAGGAAAGACTAATTCCTAAGTCACTTGGATATTGCCTTAAGCCTCCATTTTAAACCAGAAAATGCTGATGCTAGCAAATACATATTCACCATCTTTTCCTCCAAGTGCTCCCAATGAAGAGACAATTTAGCATGAGTAAAGACAAAAACTATTAGGAAATTTGCACTGACTGTCAACCCAGGGTCTGGCCTGGCTTTTCCATGGGGCTAAAGAGGGTCCTCTCAGAAAACAGAGAATACCTATTAGTTAGTGAACCCTCAAAAGTGCAAAGCCATTATTTTCAATGTGCACAGGCCCCCTCCCATACTGATGGTATTTTTATTATGCTCATCTCTCTTTCCTTTGTGTTCTGCTTACAGTGGCTTCTTTTTCAGATTAAAAATCCAGTCTTTTTTCACACTGGGAGCAGGGTTTTGTTTTTCACTCCATCTTTAACAGTAGCTGTTGTGAAGGGAAACCCCCAGCAGGTTCCCATTGTGCCGGAGCAGGATGCATTCTGGCTTGAGTCCCAACAAAAAGATGCTAACCATGCCTAACATTTGTTGTGGGGGGAGGCAATGACCTCATTTTAAGGGATGAACTTATGTTACTTCCATTTGGAAATGTGCTCAACAAAACTAGTCTTGCAACAGCATGAGATGATCTGAGGAAACAGATGATAACGTTTTTGCTTATTTTGATAAGGGTGGGCTTACTGCAACTGATGGCTTTTTTTTTTTTTTTTTTTTTTTGAAGTAAGGCTGAACTCTGATGGGCACTAAGCACTACACTGGAAACTGGAGGTCCTTGGCATTTCTTAGATTTTGCTTCTATGTTAATTTAGAATTTTCCTCCAAGCCAATGTTACACTCACTCGGTAAAGGATGAAATTTTATTTCAAATAAACTATACTGGCCAGTTAACAGTAATGTCTGAACCATGTGAAATAAACCGGCCATATCATTTTCTTGGGGAGATTCTTCATCCAGCCTCCAAGTGACTGTATCCTTTGTATCTCTCTACTACCTCATAACTAAATCTGTATTTAAAAAATTCACTTGCATCTTCTTTATTAGAAAGGGGGCTGGTTGCACCAGATGAGAAAATTATCTTCTTTGTGCAGACAACTATGGCTGTACTCATGCTTTACATACCATACTACCATACGTGTTTTTCTTCTGATAAGAATGTGACAGCCTGGGGCCAACTGCTATCTGCAGTTCTGCTGTTAATTATCCTTCAGAGAGATGCTTTGGGGATCACAGCCCTAAACATAACCACAGGGCAACAGGAAAAGCTCCCTTCCTACTGCCTGACAATTCAAAGGAAACATCTTTAGGCTAGGGAAGGCCAGCTATTTTGAATATGATTGCAGAATGAGAAATGATTTAATTATTGGTTGAAAACCAAACAATTCCTTCTAATTGTTTGCCCTATCACGCAACTTAATCATCAACTTTGATCATATTATTTTATTGTGCATGATAAAATAGCCAAAAATATTATACTATTTGGAATTTCCCCATAAATGGCCCTATTCCAACTAGGTAACTACGATATGTTTTCCACAACTTAAAAGCTACACTGGTTTCAGGCTGCATGAAACCCCTCTTCCTGGTCACAACAGTGGAGTCTAAAACACCTCATATTTCTGCAAAAATTGCATGTGAATCTATAATCAACTGTATTTGCAACAACTGAGGCTCTATCCCTGTACAGTAGTCAATCTTAACATGCTTGTAGAGAAAATAAAATATTTCCTGAAAATCACACATTTAAGCAGTTCAAAACAGAGTGGAAAATGCATTTTAGATTCAGCTCCTTCTTTCTAGAAATCCTTGACCAAACCAGGAAAACATCCAAGCAAACAAATAAGCCTCTTTCCTTGCTGGACCACAGGACGAGTTAAGTCTCTGACGTGCAGGTTTAGTATATACCATTTTCAAGATCACTTGCACCACTCTATCTGTTAGAGTCTGTCTTGGCAAAATGCTGAATCTGTGCTCACTGCTACCACTGAAAATGAACCACCTGTATTGGACTGGAAGATGGTTGAAAAGGACCCAGAGCCTGAGACATTCAGACTGGTACATACAAGAACATTTCGCAGCTTCCAGTACAAGAGGTAGTTATCGCTGCCTTTAAACAGCATCAAGAGGCCTAGAGTGAGCTGTTTGCTTGCAACGACAAACATCTCCTGTGAAGCTATGATGCTGCTTTCTTACTGTATAAGTCACTTAGACTTTACGCATGCAGTCTTCTTCAGCAGACTATAAATCTAGTCAACCCTGTGATTTACGATGCAACTAATCCAGTCCTGGGTGTCTTTAAATGCCTGAATGACTGCTTCTTAAGAGAGTTCAAGCACAAGATAGAAATGAAAAGTAGCTGTTATTCTTTTGATTTTCTACAAAGAGCATAGGGGTTGTGATTTCCAAGGCACAAAAGACACATACAGAGCTAGATGGGAAACATTTGCCTAACATCCACGTGTAATATGTATAACATGTTGAACATAACATCCAAGTTGAAAAAGCCCCTAAAGCTGTCATGTCCATATTATTTACTTGTCACCACAGATATTCAACAAATACAGAACGATTTAAAACTGCAATTCTAACAAAATTAACATCTGACAACCCAACAGAAAACACCTGAATTGAGATCAAACCCATCCCACAGGGACAATGTTCAGACAGAGGTGAGGGTCTACACAACTTCCAATACTCATTGCCAAATTGCACAGATGAGGTTTTGAGATTTTGCAACACAAGTTTGATGTGTCAGCTTCACCTGAAGAGTTTATGAAAACAATTACTAGTATGAGTGTGTTAAATTAGTAACACCAAAAGCAAGATCCTAATTTTCCAGGACTACAAAATCAATGGACATCACACGACACACACAATCTTTCTAAATATGCATGAACAACAAATCACAAGAATTATTTTCTTTTAACGGGACAATAAGATTCCTTTAATACTGACTTTTCAGCTATCAGACTGCCCTATATGAAAAGACAAACTTGAATGACAAGGTAAATTGGGACACACTCTGTTCAAGATCCTAAAACCAGTAAAATCACTGGTTTCACCAGTGAATCACTGTACTCCATTAGAAGTGCACAATCAGGAAAAGAACCAGGCCCTTTGTGACCAACTCACATGTATAATCAATAGAAAGGATCTGCTACAGTTGAAGGCAAAAGATTTGAGCATCTAAAATTCAAGATTCATTTTCCAGGCCGACAGCCTCAACTTCTAGAAGTTTATTTCAAACTCTGGGAAGAGACTCCTGAGCCTGTAATGACTCATCTCTCACTCTCTAAAGTTTTCCTATCATACACTTACAAGTGAAAAATAAATCACTGGCTTTCATAACAGCTACCACAGTCACAAAGAGCTAGAGAAGGGCTGGATGTGCTTCGAGGGTTTCTTCTTATGTTTATATTCACCTGAAGATAATAACTCCCTTCTATGTCAAGCTAGATGAGATGCCATTGATCTCCTCCCTGCTATTTTTCTCTCAGAAACTGACTACCCAATGAGCGTAGATATAATTTCAGCACATCTTGGGCTCAAATTTAAAGCCATTCCATGCCAAAGTCACATTCTTCAGATCACTGCATGAATTATGTCAGTCGGTCCACCTCCTGTTCTCTGTGTGCACCTGATTTTAGAATCAGGATCCAGAAAGGAGAGGAAAAAAATTCAGCAATCCTCTTCAAAACATTTTTAAAGCATATGTATTTGTCTATAATTTCAGATGGGAAAAAAAATTAAGTATAAACCTAAATCAGATAATATTGCTGATTTTAGAGAGAGAGAGATTTTATTCACTCAAAACGAGCTCACTACAAAAATATTATGTAAATACAATTCAATCAGATGTGGTGAAGTGGAAGTTACTGGTAATAAAGTGGAGCAAACTGCATGTCAGTGGAAGCATAACACACATAAATATTCCCTAAAAGTATTGTAGTAAACAAGCTATAGGAACTATAGACAAGCTACATAACCTCTTCTGTAGCTAGACAACCTATTACGAGCTTTCAGTACAGGGAAGTCCAAAGTTCCCTGCTCTCTTTTCTGCCTTTCCACTTTATGCCTGCTTTTGAATGCATCTCATTCAAAACCAAAATAATTCTGTCTTGGAAGTTTGAACATCATTAAATTGAAAGACTGTTTGAGATAAACTGGTCAAGCCATTCCTGAGGTGGCAGAAATACACACAGAAACACAGCAATTTACACTACAAGTATTGCAAATCCCACACGTAATTAAAGTTTACACTCTTGTAGGCTTAAGAGGCATTTGAATGGCTAGTTTTAAAGCTATCTACTAGGGTTTAAAATTTTTTGACACATCGTTCAGGATTCTTACAGGAATTACAAACCTTTATCAGTTTATAAGTGCCGAAGTATAGGTTTCCTAGAAGGGATTATGACCTCTGTCAGAAGCAAAGAACCTCTTCCAATTTACACACCTTGCTGAAGAGAGTCTCTGGCTGGAAAAGCCCATGTAGCTCATGTGGCAGACAGAGAATCTGAAGGGTCAGCTGAAATTATCTAAGGAGCTTCCAGGTACTAAGAGGACTCCTGGGGCAAGATTTGCAACACAGCCATAAACCTGGCAACAGTCAGTTCTGCAGGGCTGGTTAGAGGCATCACGTGAGCTTTGTCATAACAGTTTACCTTAGGAGAGCTTGTAACATTTACAGAACAATCTGTCCTGACACCTCTTTGTAGAAATGCTGTGAAACATATATGACCTGTCACAATGAGAAAGAATGGATGGAACCAATAAACCAAAAGATTCAAACATCTCCCTAGAGCCAGAGACTGGCTGAGGTAGTTTTGGTTGTTCAGGAGGAGAAAAACCTAACTAGCACTCTCGGTCATGATCTTCTACAGGAGCTGAATTTCCCTGCTGACCATAACCTGACGTATCTTGTTTTGCATTTGATTCTGCTGTCATGGATATGACCCAGTAACTCCAAATCCATTCTGTAATTCACTGCATTACTATAAACCACAAAGGCAAGGCAGAGCAAACCAGAGCAGGTGTTATGCACACTGCTGTTTCTTACTGTTAGAAACACTGAGGAAAACTTGTCTTCCTTCCCCCGGACGTGATGCCATATGACATGGGCAACAGCGCTGTGTGGCCCACACAGAGCAGTGGGGCTGGACACAGGAGAGCCACCAGCCTCCGCATTTCCCAGCGCTCCCTTTCTCCTCCTCCTCTGTGATTAAACACTGACATTCGCTGTTACGAATTTGTGAACTGGCATGGAAAGTTCTGTGATAGCATTTGTTGGGGCTGTCTAGATGAAATGTATTCAATGGTGTAAACTAATTTACATTTGCTGCGTACAAAGCATTTTGTTCCTCACTCTACATAGTCCAGATTTGAGGATTTGCTCAGATTCCAGCGGGAAAATTGCTTTTCCCAGCCCAAGCACCAAAATCTGTAAGCAAAAACTACAACCCAGAGCCCTACGGTTGTTATCAGGAGTTTTAAACTAGACTTAAGTACTGACTTTAAATACACAATTCTGTTTTGAAGCAGGAGGAGGAGTCCAGACCACCATGGGGGCAAGGCTAGGATCAGGATTTACAGGTACAAACAGGATGAAAACAGAAACAGTGAGTACAGCCTTAGCTGTATAGGGTCTTTGAGATGAACAGAGGGGAAAAGAAAACACAACATAGCTCAGTTTTATTCTTAAAGTGAGAAGAAATTACCAAATATAAAGATAAATCACTGCAGATGGTGCCATTTTTGCAAAATCACTGTGCAGTTACAGAACTGAACTAGCATTTTTCTGGCTTTCAAAGCCACGGTGGACTAGAGAGTTGGAATTCTGTAGAAGAACCCTGATGATCTGAACATCACGGGAGGGACTTCTGATTTTTTGACAAAAATAAAAATAACAGAACTATTTGAACATTTTACTTCACCTTAACCAGACTTCATAGTTTATTTTCATCTGAAAATCACCAGTGTTTCCTAGCATCAGAATAAAGTAAGTTTGGAAAACACATCATTGTTTAATTGAAGAAAATAATGATAATTCACTAATGAATTAACGCTTTTCAAACTGGGCTAAAAGACTTTATCTTTACTATTTTAATAAACACTAATTTAGAATTAGTTTTAGTTTAACCATTAAAGTGAAGATCAGTTTATTATACACTTACAGAAATAAGTTATGGCCAACAATACCACCTACCAGCCCTATACAGTAATCTCCCCTAGCATTTGATGATAGAATAAGCCGTTACTATACAATGTTAAGTAAAGTATCACTTCTGAATAGCAAATCTACAGGATAAACACGCAGTGAAGTAGGGCTTGTTTCTCCCTTACACATAAAACATACATGGCAACCTATAGGAGACTTAGATATGTATGGAATGAGAATCAGAATTTACCATAAACAACATAGCAAGAAAAAAACTTACAAAACAAAGATATACTGTACCCCTTCTCCATCACTCAACTCCATTTCAAATAGCCACTACACCTTCAATAAACAATGCATATACTAACAGAAAGACCAGTTTCTATGCAACTTCTAAGAAAACCCTGTAAAGCAAGAGTAAATACCATTCTGCTGCAACACGGAGGGGCAGAGCATACCGCAGACCAGCACATTGCCAATACCACAGCTCGACAGCAGCGAGATTTTCAGTTCACTCTGCTCTCCAAACTGTTGCACACAGAAACTAACGGGACTGCAACAAATTCTGCACTACTGGGGCTCATATAAAGCATCAGCAAAGATGTTTATCACCCTGAAGATTGATATTATTGTGCTAAAAAAGCAGGAGTAAATAATATTCTCAGGACTGGGAAAAAGAAAAAAAAAAAAAAAAAAGAGTTTAATCAAGTACCATAAAACATCTGAATCTAACAAAACCTTCTCCTACAAGAAATTGCTTCACAAAGAAAATACCGCAAATAAATGTTTTCGTAGTTTTGAAATTACTGGTGGAAATGAATTTATGAACAAGAATAGCATGACCAGAAAACAACCAGAGTTTCAAAGATGGTTTTTAACAGGGACAACAACCCAGTCCTGTGTTGACAGCAAGTGAACAATAACATACACGTTTAAGAGAGATCACTGCAGTATTTTTTCAGAGCACAAAGCTATTGTCGACGTGGAAATTAGCTAGTAAACTGCTGGGTGCTACCATTGGTAATATCTCTAACTAAAAAGAATACTGCCATTAATTGACGCTTCCACAAAGCTTGGCACTCATCAATATTAATAACACAATACCACACTTTTCCTGGGAACACGGTATTTTAATCCTGCAGTAAAGCAACCTGAAGAACAATTGTGTTCTTTGGTTTTTTTTAACTGATGTGAATAACTCAAGCTATGAAGAACCCCAGAGCCTAGTTCACAGAGTACAGGGATGTCATTTCACAGCAGCTTACTCACTTGAGGAATTTTTAAATCACACAGGGAGCACCCTGGAGGTCATTGGGACTATCCCTGGGAGTAACAGTGATATGGGTGCCTCCGTACAGGTCACTACTAGCATAGGAGTGCTAGCAGCTAAGCTAGCCGGCACTAGCAGGCTCCTTTTGAAGTTTAATTGACCTACGGATTGTCAGTAGAAGAAGTGTGTTATTTGATAAATACACCTTAAAAGCATAGATTTCAGTTAACTTTTTTCAAAATATGCAAGATTTGCTAAAACACTTCAGTAAACAAAATTGTTACATATATCTAGGTTACTTAAGGCCCTGATCACAGAACAAAACATTACAAAATGTTTCTGCAGTTTTAATCAGCGTCTTCTACAGAGTGTCCTGAACAGAATGTAGCCATTGGTAAGGAGAGAGAGAACAAATAATTCCATATGCCATTTGACCGCTGCCTCGCCTATACCATAATCCAACCGTCAGAACACAAAATACATCAAATAAGCCGAAACGTACCTCTTCCTACATCCAGCTTTGTCTCATACAATCAAAGTCTTAAAACACGAATACAAGAAACTCAATATGCAGACTTCACTCTTACTTCAGAATCCACAAATGCTTACTTGTTCTGGAAAGCATTCTCCCTCTTCCACTGCCATGTTCTGTGGCCAGATATGAAACCTGATGACTCAATTAGTTAACACTTTGGACACTGCACCATTGCTAAAAATAGCAGCCTCAGGAAATAGTTTTTTGTTGTTGGTTTTGTTTTTTTTTTTTTTTAACAACAACAACAAAAAAAAGAACTAAGCACAGTCACTTGTTAGACTTCCCTTGGCTATTTAAATGGCAAAGGACAAGTGATTGTAAGACTGTTAAGTTAGTAACAGAGCGTGTCCCAGGATTCCTGGCTCACTTACCATATTTGCTGCCTCCAATCATTCCCCGTGTATGTAATCATGATCTGTGGAATACCCAAAATAGCTGCAGCATCAGCTGATCAGAAAACCACCGCTGCTTGGAATCACTCATGAAACAAGCTTTTGTCATTCTGCTTATCAGCTCTTTCTAATGCAGACTACTTTGAACTATTTCTAAAGGCAACAATAACATCATTTTACACTCCGTGTGTTTTGAATACCACATATGCCTGCCTCCTACTCCATGGTAATTTTATATTTATTCAGATTTTCTGAGGACTGATTTTGATAGATTTGTGTCGTTGGTTCTAGAGGCTATTTTCCCAAACTAAAAGGCTGCTCTCTATATACTTCAAGTTTCTAAACTAGAGAGATTAAAAGCAGTACCAAGAGCAAAATCATTTTGCTTTAGAGGGAAGCCCAGAGAGAGGTTCACGATTTCAGCAAAGCAGATCTCTTCCGTTTCAATGGAAGCTATTGCCAGCA